>NW_007746478.1:12809-13429 GCF_000696425.1 Galeopterus variegatus | reverse complement strand
AAATAGAGTCAGATTATATTGTACTGAATAATGATCTTATCAAATCTCTCTCTTCAACAATATTAATCTGCTAACAATATTGTCATTTGTTTCTTAGGAATATTCTGTTCAAGAGCTTGGCTTATACTTGGAAAAGGGATTTAGATAGGAGACAATAATAACTCAAGTATAATCTTTCATGTTAAAACTTCAAATTAAGAGACAATCATGATCAGTCTAGATGATACTTTTATCATCCCAAATTCAAAACGCAGCATCTGTTAGCAATTCTGGTCAGGAGGATTTATATATTTTTAGCATTCAATGATGGATAGTTTATTTGTGTATGTGTGTGTTTTCTCTGAAAATAGCACAGACCCTATTCTGCTGTTGAATGTCAAAACCCCACAATCAGAGAATGTAAGTTTTTATGAACATATATAGAAGAGTTTTCATGTACACTTTATTTTACATTTTTTTTTGATTAACTTGATTACCTAAGTATTTGTCAGGAAATAATGTTACAGTTGCATTTACACATTTTAAAAGCTTTCATTTGTTTTATAACTTTAAAATTTTAAAAAATATTTATTCAGTATGTTTTCATGATGAAATATTGGGTTAGATTTATTTCTGGACTA
>NW_007746478.1:6135-7537 GCF_000696425.1 Galeopterus variegatus | reverse complement strand
ATACATTCTTTGGGGTTCACTACAATTCTTAGCTTTTATTATATTTCAGCTTGAGTCCTAGTTCCTCTGAGAGGCCTGCTATGACCACACAGTCCTTAGAGGTGACCTCTTCCTCTAATGCCTGTAACACTGATTATGTGAATCACTCATCTGACATAGAGTAAATACTATCTTACCTTCTCACTTACCCTTTTGTGTATGTGTCTTGTCTTCCCTATCTTACTGTAGGTCCCTCAAGTATAAGTAGGTTTCTTTCCCCAACACCAAAGAAAGGGTAACGCACATAGTAGAATTAAAATATTTTTGACGATAATGATGACATCTTTAGTAAATGACCAGCATTTGTAAAAAGTTGTTGTTTAATGATAGCATAATATTAACAATATGCACTAGATAATGTTTACATCATAAATCACATAACAAATATTGAATAAAGTTCTTGTGGTCTTCGTGTAGTAATTCTTGCCATCCATTAGGAAAATATTAATTCATTTAAAATCACTGATATTCTCTGTAACAATTTAAAGATAAATTTTGTCTTGTAACAGTCTTTACATTATAATTACACAATTTCCTCCTCAAATTATTCTTTAACCTTATTATACAATCTTATAGCAGCATCAACATGCCAATTATTTTTCCTCTAATTTCTCCCAAATTCTTACTCTCCCAGTATTTCCTTATTTCTGTTAAAATCAAGATAACATGCTGCAGAAGTTGCTTAGACCACAAATTTGGTATTTACCATAAATTCCTTTTTTATATTTGACCAGTCATGATGTCCTAAAGAAAATTCCTCACAGAGTCTCTATGGATAACCACTGCTACTCCTTTATTCAGGGTTTATCATTTCATCAGATTAACATTTTTGCCTCCAGTTTACCTTTTTGGCGAATCCATTTTGCATATTAAAGTCATAATAGATTCTATACTATAGGTAGATAGATACACTACAGGTAGGGAGATACATACAGATAGACAAATAGATAGGTACAGAATCAATCATCCACTAGCAAGGCTTTGCAGTGCAAAGACAATAATATTGAGTCTAGTTAACTGGATAAAACTAAGTATTAAGTCTAGTTTTCGAATGGCTAGATGTATGAACTTGTCCACCTTTATGAGGCTCAGTTTTCTCATCTCTGTAATAGGAGAATTGTACTCACAGTACCTGTCACATGATTGTTGATCCATTACACTTTATACTTGATAATTAGTTACATAGTTGTTTTCTGATTGCTGTGAGCAAAGGTTATACTTCTTGTTCTTCTAATAGGGAATACTGTATTACTCAGTATTAGATGAGGTGGTAGCTTAACAAAGATAGAGTTTTATTTTTCTTTCATATCAAAGTCTGTCTAGATGATTCAAGGCTATAGTGGAATATCCACAATCATCAGAA
>NW_007746478.1:4323-4717 GCF_000696425.1 Galeopterus variegatus | reverse complement strand
CACTTCCTATCAGAACCCTTATCCTGACTTTGAATCAGATCCCTTTGGTCCGTTTTTTTTTAATTTTACATAAAAAGAGTCATACCATATGTATTCTTTCGCATCTGGTTCCTTTAGCTTGATGTTAAGTTTATGAAATCCATTTACGTTGTGCATTTACATTGCTGTGGTGTTGCTTGTCAGTTCTGCATTGATAAGCATTCGGATACTTTCCTCACTGCAGCTATTATAAATAGTGCTGCTATGAACATCCTAGAATAGCCCTTTTGTTGACCATATGTACAGATTGATGTTGCGTGCATACCTAGAAGTGGAATTACGGGGCCATAGTGACAATTAGTTTTCTAAAATAATTTTACTAATTTATATTCCCATCAGTAGTTTATGAGAAATC
>NW_007746478.1:1943-4128 GCF_000696425.1 Galeopterus variegatus | reverse complement strand
CGGTTGCTTCTTAGCCTTGTCAATGCTTGTTTTTGGGGGATTTTTGTTTTGTTTTGTTTTCATCATAGTCCTGGTTGGTGTATAGTAGTGTCATTTAATTTGTACTTCCCCAGTGACTACTGAAGTTCAATCTCCTAAGTGCTATCTTAGAAGAGTAATTTTTGAAGACAAGGGTCTTACCAAGTGTGAAACATTTACAAAATACTGTGGAAAACCTGGTCTCTATTTGAATTTGTTAGTAAACAACTGAGTAAATTCATATATCAGAGGTAACACTCACAACTTAAAAAATTTTTTTGGTGGAGGCATCTGGCTCAATGTTTTTAAAATGATATTTTAAAATATATTAGAAAAATAATTAAAACTATGTAGATAGTTATAAAATAAAGAACAAAATATGAATTCTGGAAAAGGGATGAAAAAAATCACATTAGGTAAATATCTCTCTGATAACAGGGATGAACACAATACAGGAAATGAGAAATTTGATGTCTTCTTGCTATTAAAATAGAACACTCTTTTACGTGAAGCTCAAATACTTTTATTCCTCTATCCACCAGAAAGCCCTTATTATAGACAACAATCCTCTTAAATAACTGCTGCAAGTTTCTGGAAAACGTAATTGCTTTAGTAGAACAAATCAGTAGAGTTCAATATTTTCATTACCAATAAGGGGGAAAGTCATATTAGTACACAGAAATGATTCGTCCCTTTTATTTGCAGGCTTTAATACAATAAGCCTGGGATATATCGCAAGGTCACTTTCAAATATCTCACCTACTATATTAGTTTGTATAGTTTTAATAACTCATCTCACAATGTGTGATTTCTTCACTACTTCTTTAGAATATTTCAGGAAAATATGATTTTTCCTGATGACAGTAATAATAAATAATATTGCTATGTATGTTCGTTGCTAGCAAGTTAAGACTTGCAAATAAAAAATAAAGCAAAAGAAAAAAGAATGATTTAATCTTGAAAAATGATTACATGATTTTAAAATATATCAAGATTTTTGAAAGTCTGTAGAACAGAATATTAAAAATATACATATGTAATTTAGGGACTATGATGACTCAGCTAAAATACCTGTAATATTAATGTTAAAAAATGATAAATAAAAATAACACTCTACAAAATAGGAAATGAAAGAAGTCATAATAAGAATGCAAAGAAGCTGATACTGGAACACTTTTAAAACCCACAACAAACATCCAAATTGAATACCTCTTTTGAAATGGAATTTTACTCTGGAGAAAATCAGGAAAAAATGATTGAATAGGAGTAGGTATCATTTTGTAAAGTACTGGTTGTCAAAATATGAAATACCAGGTACCATGGCAAAATAGAAAGAGAAATAGTTTTATGGATTGGTTTGTAGATGGTTTCAAATTAGTATATATATTGCACACAGTAAAATGAACAGATCTTGAGTTCTATGTTTTTTACACACATGTACACCATGTAGGTAGCCACCACTCAGATAAAGATACAGAATAGTTCTATCACTCCAGAAATTTCTCCTTACTTCTTCTCAGCCAATACCACTCAAAGACAATATTCTGACTTCTATCATCACAGATTAGTTTTGCCTGTTCATTAAGTTCATATGAATGAAATCACACAGTACATACTTTTTTCTTGCATTCTTTCACTTAAAATAATGTTTTTGATATTTACTTATAATGTTCCCTATATTAGTAGTTTGTTCGTTTTTATTGTGATTTAAGGGTGGACATGAAGAAAAAACCCAAGTGCTAAGGTGCTTAACAATGCCAGATGATTCTGTCAACTTAACATGCCAACATCCAAGTAGGGAAAGCTACTGAGATGTGTATATCTGAACGGGCTATGGTGTCAGACTGGGTAACCAGGATTCCACCATATAGTTGCATTATTTATCCTCCCCAAGTCTCAAATACCTTATCATAAAATGGGGATACTAATAGTACCACACTCACAAGGCAAAATAAGTTAACATACGCAAGTGCTCACTACAGTGTCTTCTATGCAGTAAATGTTCAAATGGTGTATTATTCCTATTACTAAGGGGACCATAGGAAGAGTTCTCTGGTAAGCAGATTTCTTCCATTCTGCTTGACAATTTTCTCTGCTCCCTCTCATAAATATCCTTTTGAGAGAGAGCTAACATTGGGCAGTACTATTAAGCCAAGTTAGAATATCT
>NW_007746478.1:0-1783 GCF_000696425.1 Galeopterus variegatus | reverse complement strand
ATTCTGTCAACTTAACATGCCAACATCCAAGTAGGGAAAGCTACTGAGATGTGTATATCTGCACGGGCTATGGTGTCAGACTGGGTAACCACGATTCCACCATATAGTCGCATTATTTATCCTCCCCAAGTCTCAAATCCCTTATCATAAAATGGGGATACTAATAGTACCACACTCACAAGGCAAAATAAGTTAACATACGCAAGTGCTCACTACAGTGTCTTCTATGCAGTAAATGTTCAAATGGTGTACTATTCCTATTACTAAGGGGACCATAGGAAGAGTTCTCTGGTAAGCAGATTTCTTCCATTCTGCTTGACAATTTTCTCTGCTCCCTCTCACAAATATCCTTTTGAGAGAGAGCTAACATTGGGCAGTACTATTAAGCCAAGTTAGAATATCTGGATTTGTGTATTTGTTCATTTTTTAAAGATTATTTTTAACCTACTTATGTAAGTTTAAGATGCTCTTTTAGGAACACATTGTGGTTTCTGGATACACACAAAATTACTTAAGATCCTTAAATCCAGCACTTTCTTTTTGGGTAAGAAAAAGAAATCCAGAATTTCTTTACCCCAAAGGCATAGCAAGTGAGGCACAGAATGATCAAGCATGTTGCCAAATGTCTCACCTACAGTCAGTCAGGGATCAAGCTAGGATTCCAGTGCCTGCCCATCTGGCTCCAAAGCCTATCGTTAACCACCTCACCATACTACCTCTTCATACATGCTGCTATTATTTGAATACTTGTAATGCAGTATTTCACTTAATCCTTACAGAAATCCTATGAGGTACTTATTACTTCTGGTCTCATTTTCCTAATGAGGAAACTGAAGTTTGGAGAGCTAAATTACTGGTAAGAGTTCTAGAGTCTAACCACTGAGTTGGAATCCAGCATATAAACTTTCTATTCTGTGCTCTCTCCATTACAGGAAGGAAAGACTGAAAAACCTAAAGGAAAGAAAAAAAGGGAAGGGGTTATGCAGAACTGGGGCACAACTCTATTTTATATAATCTACTTCTAAATATAATTAAGAACTCACAGTAATTTCCCAGAAGTCCTTTTTGAAAATATTTTATTGAGTTGAAAGGTAAAATTATGCTTTTAAGGGATCTTTTCCACATGAAAAACTGCATTTAAAAAAATCTTGGCTCTGGTAGATGTCTGGACTATATCCCAACCTCATCATTGGAGGCACATTACTTTTGCTTCTGTCAAAAGTAGACACAGAGAAAAGGCAGTAAAATAAAACTCCAAGAATTCAGCCTACTTAAGGAAAAGCCCTTCAATTCCTTAAAAGTCTGAATTAAAGAAAAGAAAAAAAGAGAGAGGCAATTTTATTATTTTCAAGTACTGTGGGAACTTTATGCTTAGTCCCTGGAAGCTTTGCTTTAAGGACTAGGGTAAAATGATTTTTAATGACCATATCCAAAATCATAAGCTTGAGAAGAATCTGAAGAATCTGCCTCTATGTGCCTTGCAAATGCACTTCTAAAGATAAGAAAATGGGTAGTTTAGATGTGTAGGGCATTTGATTCTCCTAACCAAATCTGCATTCTCCTTACGATTTTTTTCTATTAATTATTATTGAGTAATTAATGAAAAGAGAGCAAAAGTGGAAAGCACTCAAATTAAGGAATTCAAATAAAAAAAGCTTATTTTCATAGTAAGCTTCATATTCTAATCACTTTAAAGGCAAATGAATGAAGCTCATATGATAGAAGAAAAAGAAATCCAAAATTAAAACACATGCTTAAATGTAGCCTTATTACAGCTTCCTTT
>NW_007746477.1:1969-13430 GCF_000696425.1 Galeopterus variegatus | reverse complement strand
TTTTTTTTGTGGAATTCCTTTTTTTTTTTTTTTTTTTTTTTTTTTTTTTTATGCTTTTGGTGTTTGTAGCTAAGAAACCATTGGTGAAGCCATTGTTTTTAAACATGGGACTGACATCCGATTTAAATTCTGAATAGGTCATTTAGGCTATTTGGAAACTGGACTGGAACATTCTAGAGTGAAACTAATGAGAAGAGTTAAGAGGCTGTTACAGTGTAAGCAGACAAATGGGTAGACTTTAATCTTCATTAAGCACTTGTAAAATCAATGTATTCCAGTAACATCCTGTTAATAAAAATAAGAAGTGGTCCTGCAAGGAATTTACAAGGTAAAAATACACCCACCCACTAATTGTTTTATAAGGTAAATTATACTGAGTGCTATAAAAATAGGAGTGAAAAATTTTTTCTAAGAACAGTGGAGAGAAGACTTATTTGTATAAACTTTCATTGAGTTAATTTTTTTAATCTCCAGTGTCTAACATACAGTCAGTGCCTAATAGGTGGTAGTTATACTTCTAGATGAAAGAGTTAAAGAGGGCTGTGGGAAAGATGACATTGGACTGAGCTTTGAAGGATAAATAAGGTACTAGCAGGTGGAAAAGTGGAAGCAGGGTGTCTTGGATAGAGGGATCATATCTGGGAGTAGGTAGTTAAAATTAAGGGTATTTGGATTGAAATCTAGAGTTGGAGGAAATATAGGCAAGGAAGCTAGAAATGTCCCTTGGAGACATTAAATGTAATTCCAGATTGAGTTTATAAGTAGGGAAGTCAAGGGTAGTCAATGTCTTCCTCAAACTCCTTTGGTGGTATGATTGTCTTTTTCTTTTTTTAATGATAGCTGGCCAATACAGGGATCTGAACCCTGGTGTTACAACACTGGGCTCTAATCAAACTGATCTAACTGGTCAGCCTAAGGGAAGTTAATTAAACTTGGTTTCCTCCTTTGTAAGAAACCCAACCTCACCGGGGCTATTGGGAGGCTCAGATGGAGTCATCTGTATAAAAAGCCTTGCATCTAGGCTTCTTTCTACTTTTTGTTCCTTTCTTTCCTGGGGTCATAATGCTTTGATTTCATTTATAATCTTCTCCAGTGAATGTGGTAATTTGACTGGAATCACTGGCACAGCTCAGTGGGATTTAGGCTGTGTGTATGTATGTATGTGCACACCACCTAGCACCCTGCTGTCTGTAAATCTATTAATTGTGTTGTCCTCCTATTTTCCCTGAACTTCTCTTGTGTCCAGCCTTGTCCAAATGAAAATACCTA
This sequence comes from Galeopterus variegatus, assembly GCF_000696425.1. Lineage (NCBI taxonomy): Eukaryota > Metazoa > Chordata > Mammalia > Dermoptera > Cynocephalidae > Galeopterus > Galeopterus variegatus. The sequence continues at coordinate 12,161 of NW_007746477.1, read as the reverse complement.
CATTAAAGTTATGTGTGTATACCTGTTTTGGAAGATCCCTTGAATCCATAATTGCTTTTTAGAAATTGTGTTATCATTAAGATGGACACTGTTTTCTAACACTGATTGGATAGATTTTTCTCAAGATCTTTTAATGTGCTGGACTTCTGATATTTCTGATTTGACTTTTGCTTTCCTTTTTTCCCTAAATTCTAAATCAACTGCTTCTATATATATTCTTCATGACCCCAGTAGGTCCTGATAAGAATAGCCAATGTAGTTTGCAGGAGAGCTGTAAAATATTGATGGCATATATAAGTAGTTTTCCAGTTTTCTTCAATGGTAAGTATAAATACTATCTCAGGACATAATTTAGTTTTTCCAAAAGGCAGATTGATTTTTAACTAGCATTAACTTCAGTGACTTAGTTTTAAACAAGACTCTAGCTTAGAGCAAGACAAAAGTGCGAGATCTCCTTTCCATTGAGTTTAGAGTTTTGTTTTGTTTTTCTAGGGTTCTTAGGGACTAAACACTGTGCATAACAATTAATGTGTTAAGTTTAATTATTTGTTCCATTTCTTAATGTCTTAGAATTGGAAGGGATTTTAATTCATTCTGTCCAAGTGTCCATTCTGTGCCGGATCCCTTCTATAGCAGCTGACAGCTAACTCGCCTACTCTGGAAGCAGGCTTTCTTTGCTGGACAGGTCTAATTGTTGGAAGATTTTTTTTTTCTTATACTGAGATGCAAGCCAGCTCCTTGAAACTGTCATCCATAACCTGTCATCCATTTGTCCAAATTCAGTCTTTTGGTGTCATGTAAAGTAAATCCGCTAGCTCTTCAGATAATTGAAAATAGTTGCTATGCACCATTTCCCAGACTTAAGTTGCCTTTTTCCCCAAGAAAAATAGCCCTAGTTCTCTCTACCATTCTTCTTGTGCTATCATTTCTAGATTATTTTTCTGCCATTCACCGTGGCCCTCTCAAACTGCAATGGCCACCATTAACAACTGGCTAAATGTGGCGGAACCATTGTAGCTGTAGTGGTTTTACTCTCCATGTTCTACTGTCTTTCCAAACATACACATTGTTTGGGGAGTACCTCTGAACATTGCCCTGCAGTGCACATTCTAGCTCAGTTAGCCTTCTAAAAGCCTGCGGTATTTGAGGATATATACCAGGGTTGTCTTAGAACCTAAGTCTAGACATTGGGCTACTCAAATCTGCAGTCCTGTCCTTGGAGTCAGGGGCCAAAGATTCTCTCCTTTGGCTTGTGCTGAGGGTTAGGATGGCTAAATCAAATTGATGGCAGGACAAAAGTGCTGGGAGCATGGTGTAATTAACACTTAGCCTAAATATTGCAGGAGATTGATCAGTGATGAGCAACTCATGATTAAGTTTGCCCAAGTTGTCTTTAATTATAGTTTATTTGGATTGTTTTCACATACTGCTATTTTCTAAAATCTGCAACTATATTAATTTATGCGAAATATCTTCACTAAGATGTGACCTCCGAGAGGTAGTGTGGTTGTGTTGGCTCTAGAGCCAGGTAACTTGATTTGGAATCTGACTTGGCCTTCCTAGCTCTATGACCTTGGGCTAAGTTGCCACCCTTTTTGTGTTTACTCATTTATAAATGAGAGTAATGGTAGAGCCACCTCATAGGGTTTCCTTATGAGTATTAAACAAGTTAATATGTGTTGGTGGGGCTGGAGCTAGGGTGAGGGCATTGTCCTCCAGAGAAAAATTTAAGAGGCATCAAAACAAAAACAAAAACAAAAAAACCCCCCGAGTAATTAAGATAAACGATAGTTTAATGCAATAAACTGAACAAAATACCGTGATCAACTTTTTTTTTTTTTTTGCAGCTGGCCAGTATGGGGATCCGAACCCTTGATCTTGGTGTTATAACACTGTGCTCTAACCAACTGAGCTAACAGACCAGTTGGGCAATAATTTTGGTATTTAGAAATCCTGCATTAAAATATTATTTATCTTGATTACCAGTTTTTTTTTTTTTTTTTGGGTGCCCTCTTTAATTTTTCACCCAAGGTGAGTGAGTCCCTCATTACCACACCCTAGGTGGTGTGAGGTCAGTATGTTGGTGTTTGTTGTTTGTAGTTGATTGCTATGGGGATAGTTTTGTGGAGCAAATGAATTTTAAGAGCCTCATAGCAGGATTTTTTCCCCCAGGATAGATACAGTATATCTGTTAGGTTGACTCAGAATGCCTGTCATAACCAAGATCAGTTTTAGGATATTAAGGGATATATATCTTCCTTGTCTTTTAAAGCTGTTTTGAATGTCATGTTTCAAGCACTGATGGAACTCAAACCCCCCAAAATAAAAAATGCGTGCACTTAGCTAATGTGTAGAGGAACTTAGCCAAACCAAACAGCACTGAAACATTGCTTCTCCTTGACGGCTGGGATTGTGAAAGACAGCCACAGATGGAGGCTGAGCCCTGGCTGGAAACTGCTGTTAGTTGGCGTGAGATGTTCTAAGTGACAGAAGCCAGGAACTCACTGGGGGGTGGCAAGTAGTGTTTCTAGAAGTTACGATGATAGAATTTTTCTGTAATTTTGGTTTCGTTCCTATTTGCCTTTAGTTATATCTTGGGAATGTGTTTCATGGTTAGTGGCCAGTGAAAGGCGAAAAAAAAAAATAGTTGCAGAATCAACTATTTAAAGCTTTTGTGCCTGACAGTCCAAGTGTTATGCAAGGCAAAGCAGTTCCCTGTTAGGGTATCATCCCTGTTGGAGTGGTGGTCTGTCTTTTTTTTTCTTCTTCTTGTTTTGTGTAGATTTATGGGATACTGCTTTCTGCACAGTTGTAGAAATACTTGCACTAAAAAGGTCACGTAAATAATGTGGTTGATGCTTTGTGTAAAATACATAGGGCTGAATAGACTATCAGTCACTATAGTGGCTATCATTGGATTTGATTAGGTGTAAATTAACCTGAAGATTTTGTCATTTTGTTTCTAAATTGCAAAGTGGAATCTAATTATGTACTCGAAAAGTAAAACAAGTTAAAAATGTAACTTTCTTTTGTTGGCTGCTACCACACATTGTTGCCCTGGTGAGGTGGTGCTACTGAACCTGTTTGATTATCTTTAGAGACTCCAGGTATCTTCTGGTTTAGCATTTTAAAAAAGGGAGGGGAAATTCGTGTCTCAAGAGAATGTGTCACCTTTGTACCAATTTTTAGAGAGCAGCTGTGGCAGCTGCAGAACTATATATGCCTATGTTGTTTTTCTCCTTTCCTTTGGCAGGTGGAGAAGATGAGAACATTTTAAAGTGACCCTAAAGTATCTGGTGGAGCATTCAATTTCATGGATATGCTATTTGGAAAAGCAGTATGGATTAGAAGATGTAAAGACTTGGGTATAAAATAAGCTTAGGGGTTAAAATTGAGGGGCTGATTGATTTATGAGGCAGTTTGATTTATGAGGGGAACACCCTCAGATATCTAGGAACTCAGAATAGAGACAGCTATGGGAATGGATTGTCCTCCCCAGAAAGCAGTCTGGCAGAGTTTAATGTTTCCTATTGGGTAATTTACCAGCTCATTTTTGGATTAGTTAGTGAAGTAAGACTTTCAGAGCCATAAGATAAAATCCAGTGCTTTCTTTTCTTCCTCTTCACTATTGTTCTAGGCCAGCTCGGACTGAGTTTTCAAAAGATTTTGAACCACAAATCCTGATCATTAGTGTTGAGTCATTATGATGTGTGGCACAGTAGTGACTGTGCTGTGTGGGAATGGACACGTTCTCACAGTTGGGCTGATTACTGTTCCTGGGTACCAGTTTTTGGCACTTGGCTGGTCTTTATTGCATACATCTATCTTTCTTTTTTATTTTTATTTTTTGGTGGCTGGTCGGTATGGGGATCCCAACCCTTGACCTTGGTGTTGTCAATACTGTGCTCTAATCAACTGAGCTAAGGGGCCAGCCCTCATCTTTCTGACTTAAACCAGATTATCAGCTATCCTCAAGTCCTCAGCATTATCTATTGAATTAGAAAGATGCAGGCCCTCGTGCCTTACTTGGTGGCTAGGCAGCAGTCCACACTCGTCTGCAGTGCCGGGTAGTCTTCCTTAGATTTCATGCTTTGCTGCAGTTCTTCACTTTTGCTTTTCAGTCTTTCCTTGTAAGGGCTGCCCTTTTCTGCATGACTTCACCACATGTTGGACTCTGTCCTCGTTCTTTCCCTCTTTCAAAGGGCCACTAATATAAAGTGGTTGTGTTGAAGGTTTGTGGGTGATGGGGACTAGGGTCTGGCACAAGCAACATGTTGACCTGAAATATTAGACTCCACTGTCATAGAATCCTATCAGCCATTACCTATGTACCCCTCTAGCCACTGCGTCCCCCCTCCCTGACCCTCCCCTAGCTTAGAGTTCAACTTACCGCCTTCTTGTTCTTTTTTGTTCTGGTGACTTGCTCTATTTCTATTTCCCAACTTTCAGTCCTCTGATACTTACTGTTTTCTTATCCAGAACAGTTTCCCTCTTCACCCTCGTTAAACCCTAGCCATACCTTTGGTGATCTAAAAAGTCATTAAATTGCTTTCCCTGAACAAAGGGTCCAGAACAAATCATAGGTAGAAGTTTTGACACTTTAGTTTTTAAAAATCTGATTAACTTAAAAATAATTTTTTCTTTGTTTATTTTAAAGCAATTATAATGATTAGAGAAGTAAATAACACATTCAAAAACCTTCTCAGAGTCAAAGGATGCCTGAGTATTTACAAACACATGGGGTGGGGGGCGGCAAGATGTGAGGGTCTGGGGCTGGGATTCCACCCAGGACACTGTCCCAGTCTCTGAGCCAGGCTTGGATGCTGATGTCCAGCACCACAACAGTTTCCCCAGCCACAGTGTGGTCTTGGAGCAGGGACTCTAATGGGTGGGCCTTGTGGGAGACCCTCTAGCTGACCCTCGGCCTCTGCCCAGGCAGCTCCCCACACCTCACAGGCCAGCTCAGAGTGGCATCTGGGAAGCACCAAAGGATAGGAGGCAGTGTGGGGAACACATAACCTGATTAAATTTTTAGATAAAGTTTTTAATTCCCCCCCTGAGTTTCTCTGAGAGAGAGAGGGACATTATAGAGATTTAACTTCCCTTAGCTAAGACTGATCCTCCAGTGTCAGGATTTATTATTATTTTTTCTTGCTACATTTTATTTTGCTTCTTTCTCTCTCCCGCTTTGTTTATTCACTTACTTAATTAAAAAAATATCGATGGGATCCTAAACAAAGCTCCACGAGGCTCTGTTTAAGTCACTCAGCTGAACAAGACCCGTCCTTAAGGTGTTCTGAGTCTGCAAGGGGAGAGGGACAGATGGTTGAACAAAAGCATTACAGTGTGAGAGGAACAGTGAGCAAGAGACTAATTGCTTGAGGAAGTGGGTAAAGGCTTTGGAGGCAGGGCCTGGGAAGCCACTTGCTGTAGGGCATGTGTTAAGAGTACAGACTCTGGGATCACATTGCCTGGGAAGCCAACTGGGCAAGTTACTCAAACACTTTCTATCTCCATTTCTTCAAGCACAAACTAAGAATAATAATGGTACTACCTCATAGGGTTGTTGTAAGATTTAAATGAGATAATGCATATAAGGGATTAGAAAAAGTCTTGGCCAAATACATACATATATGTACATATATATATATACATATATATACACACACACACGCACACATGTATATATATATAAATACTTTTTTTGTGGCTGGCTGGTACGGGGATCCGAAACTTTGACCTTGGTGTTATAATACTGTGCTCTAGCCAACTGAACTAACCGGCCAGCCCCCCCCACCCCCCAATGTTTATTTTTAATGTGACCCATAGTAGGAATTAGCTTTACCTTTTAAAATTTACAATATTTTTCCTTTTTGTGTATGAAATACTTTTTAGTTTCAAAAAGAAAACCAAAATAGTGGTCATGACTGCAGTTCAACAACCACTGGTCCAGTACTTAATGAGTGTTGAATGACTGTTGCTTCTGGTATTGTTGTTGTTCTGCTGGGTGTTACAGGATGGTTGGCCTGCACAGTGGACCTTTTGGCCTGAGGAGGCCCTGTCAGAAGAGTGTCAGCATCAGCTGTCTTCCTCCTCTCCCTTCCCTTTGGGAGGCTGGTGAATAGGACACTTTTTTTGGTGTTCATGCTGTAGTTCACCAGAGCATTGCCAGAATGTTGGGGGTGGGGGTGGGGAGGTGCAGACAGAGGGAGGGAGGGCGAAGGGCAGAGGAAGAGGGAAGAATCTCTCCTGGGCAGTGGTAGCAATCCATCCTGTTTGAGCAGATGGCACTGGAGGAGAATAGCAGTTTCAATCGTGCTGATCTGCAGCCAAGATCCTGCTCAGGGAGGCAGCCGACAAGGTCCCTGGCACAGCCAGATGCACACTGTGAGCCTTCTGCAACAGCAAAGGTTCCTTTAAAAGTGAAATCCCCCCTGTCCTCTGAATGGGGCTAGTAGTTGGGCTGTGGTCAGGTTACAGGGAGGCTGTTCTGTGGTTTTTGCAGAGTGAGAAAATCTAGAGAGCCTATTTGAGAGATTTGAAGCACAATCCTATTCTTCCAGGCTGAAAGTGCCTGGCATGGTGAATACCAAGGCAGATTTGCAGAATGTGAGCTTGGGAAGATGGTTAAACACTTGGGTCTAAAACTCTTCTATAATTTTGTCAAACCTTTCAGATTACTTCCTTTTTTTCCTATTTGTTTCCTTGCCGACTTCTGTCGCCTCCACCCCAATCTGCTTTTCTCTACTGCTTATATAAGACAGCATGTGGTCCTATGCCAGATGTTCATGGTGTGTTTATAAATGCATGTGTTCCTATCCTGGGCCAAGAAAATACTCCTGACGTAGGACATCCAAATTTTTTTGGCTTATGAAACTCGAGTAACTTTTTCTTTCATGATTTATGTAGTCTTAAAATGAGGTTACTGCACTATTTTATTCTTTGAATCAGTATGAAGGGTCAAATAATAATTGATCTGCTGGTGGGACGAGACAGCTTAAGGATAAAGAATCTGCTGGATATCTTCTGTGCTTAGATATTGGGTCACCTTCTTTCTCAGTAATGCCAGCCCCTCCCCTACCCAAAGTCATGGCTATTGTCTATGCATCCTTTTATCTTGGCTGTTATAGAAACATACCCAATGCCAATATATTTCTGGACCTAGGGTACAAAATTAGACTAAGCGAATATAAATATCGAGTCTGGCTAGAAAGAAAAGAGGCCTAACAAAGCATTGGTTTTTATTACCATAAGGTCTTCTAGGAAGATAAGTAAGAAAGAACACTAACAGATGACTCAGGCCTCAATTCTGATCCTCACTCCACTGCTCGCATCTAGAATGGATACTATGATCAGTGCCTCGGCTGTCTGTGAAAGCAGGAGACTCTCTTTAGTCTTTAAAGTCCCTCTCTTTGGGATGGAACCTCGGTGGTTGAAGGGAAGCTGGTGTGGTTTGAGGCATGAGGGAGGCCAGTCTTCTACCGTTCACATAGGCCCCAAAGCCAGGTATGGAGAATTGAAGTTCTTCCACTGAGGTAACAGATGTAGAAGGGTTCAGCTGTCTCATGCAGGTGAGGAAAGTTGAGGCCATGATAAATGAAATGTGTTCAGGATCCTGCAGTGAGTTGGAAGCAGAACTAAGAGTCAGAACTCCTGACTCCCAGCCTGGTGGTCACTCCTTGTGTTGTATTTGTTCTCTGCCTCATTATGAAGCCATCCCAATGTTTTTAAAAGGGTATTGTCTCTTGATAAAACACAAATGTCAGAAAATAAATCACATTACACATTCTTTCATTTCTAATCTCACAATTATGGGTAAAGAGATGCACACTTTTACTTTACATAAATTTGGGCTCAAATCTGGGTTAAGTGATGATTTTTCTATTTTACTATTAACCTTCTTTGACTTAAGGGAATTACTGATCACGCAGATCACAGGTTCAAATAATGCTAGCTACGACTTCCTTTTTAGTTAAACCCCAGTAATAATTTCCCCTATCATGAGTTACATATTGTAGCCTAAGACTAAATGGCAAAAGGAAGGTATTGAAGTCAGGTGTACTTGTGTGAGGCCTCTGTCCTTCAGGAGAGAGATGTGGGCAATGAAAGGGATCTAAATTGACAATGTCCAAAGGAACAAAAATGAATAGGATTAAAGTCTTAATTTCAAAACATTATTTTGTGTTAAATAAGTTATAAACCTATCTTTGCCTGTAGAAATAGTTTACAAATCCCTTCTTCTAGTTTAGCAGGAAATTTTCAGGGTAGAGCTTATCTGTGTCAAACAGACACCCAGAAGAAGAGACAGCTCAAAGAGAGGCAGTTGGTTTTTGACAGTCTAGCCTAATACAGCCTCTTCCTTGGGGTGACTTTCATGTACCTACATGTTAGTTTGAAAATGGTAAGTTGTTTCCTTAATGGTAAACTTTCTGCTTTTTATGTTAGAGAATACTTTGGGAGTCTTAATCTCAGAAATCTTCAAGAGTTGACTCATGCATTTTGTGCGTATTTAAGAATGTCATATAGCTTCAGGAGGAGCAAGCATCTACTTGTAAGAACAGATCCTTCCTTGTTAATAGGTCAGACTTGGGATCCAAGTGCAACCTGAGGTAAGTGGTCTTTCTGCACCAGCTTGTGTAGACTGAAGCAATAATTGTGAGAACCAGTGGCAAAATGCTCTAAATGTCCATTTTTGAATTCAGTAGTCATTTTATCAGTTATTCAAAGCTTGCCAAAGGGTTAGACCATAAGATAGTACTTAAGAAAACATTGTTGAACATAATGTTTGGTTCTTACTGTGTGAATGGGGAAGATTTTCTGAGTCTTAATTGTCTTGAAGTCATGACTGTGGCTCTCAGGGCTGTTGGAGAATACAATAGATACAAGATATGGCGAGGGGTGTAGTGAGAAGAATGTTTAGGGCCCTGTGGATGGAAAGACGGAGAATTTAAAGGTATGATAGTTCTTCAGCTCAAGTCGAGTGGCTCTTGTTGATTGATAAGATAGTTTCTGGTCTCAAAGGGATTATAATCTGGCATTAAGGATTTGTAAACAACCCCTATTCAACAAGAATAGTAAAATGTCAGGTAAAGGTACAAAGCCACCTCAGATGGGTGTGTAGACTATGACCTGCACGGGGGATACCTAGCTAATGTGAGGCCTGCAGTCCAGCCCTCGTTCTGTCCACCAAGCTGTATTTTCAGGCACACGATTGTGTGTGCTTGGAGAAATGAGCACCATCTTGAAATGTGTGCATAGGCACATCATGTTATTCAGTTGGGTGCCTGCAGGGCTGTCTCTGCCCAAAGGGGACTCCTCTTTCTAGTCTGTACAGAGACACTGTGGATGTGCGTCAGCCCAGGTGCTGGTGGATTACGGAAGAGGGGATTACTGCTCTGAAGGTAAGAGAAGAGGAAATGATCAAGGAAAGCTTCTTACAGGTGGTTTTCAACCTAGGCCTGGGAGAACAAAAGTGATTTTGGTAAGTGGAAAATGGTAGGCTGAGACTGTATATGAGGTGGGAAAATGCATGGCCGTGAGGTCGTTGGTATGTATAATACTTGAAGGGTGGTTCTGGGCAACCTCTGCTAGCCCTTCAAAAGCCCAGTAACAGGGCAGAAAGCTTTCCTTCAACCTGAGGTCAGATTGGGATGTCCACCCCAGTGTTTCCTCCATGAGTCTGTAGACTGCTTCAGGGAGGGGACCACAGACTCACTTGACTCTGTGCCTGGCACAGACAAGGGATCAAAGGTTGGACAATGAAGGAACTGCAGTGGGAGGTGAGGTTTGAGAAGTAATTCTGGGCCAGATCAGAGAGACTTTGAATGACATGTTCAGGAGTTTCCATGTCATCCTGTAGGCCAGGGAACACACTGTCGGTGTTGGGGCAGGAAGCAACTTGTGCCACCATGTGTTTTTGGAAGGTCCCCCTGGGAGTTGTGTGGAGGATGGATCAGAGGAGGGAGAAGAGGGCCTTGGAGAGAGGAGAGGAAGCTGGCTAGTTAGGAGGCACAGGACTGCAGGGTGCTTATAGTTTGGTAGGAAGCAGTTGCACAGAAATACTTGTGATAAGTTTTTTTATTTGTTTAGTCAGGGACACAATGCCTGATAGAAGTTAGGTGGTTACAAAGAGCAGGGCCAGATACTTCCCCACAGGGCATATTATCACCAGTAATATTCTCTGAGTTCATAA
>NW_007746477.1:0-1073 GCF_000696425.1 Galeopterus variegatus | reverse complement strand
GAGGGTTGCGATCCCGTTGCCGGTCCCGGTCTGGTACGGGCGCGACACTGAGGGTTGCGATCCGTTGCTGGTCACAAAAAAAGACAAAAAGGAAAAAAAAAAAAAAAAAAGAAATTGGGCTCAGGTGCCAGCCTGCTTGGTTTGAGTCCTGGCTCTGCCACTTATTAACTGAGTTAGTTTGGGCAAGTTACTTAACCTTTCTGTGTTTCAGATTCCTCATCTAAGAAATGGGGAAAATAATAGCACTGACTTCATAGGTATTTGTGAGGATTAAATGATTTCATGTATATAAACTGCCTTAGGACAACCCTTGGCACATAGGAGCAAATACTTATCATCTCTGTGTCCTCAAATGAAATTTACAAAGAGGCATCATTCTAAGTCCTTTATATATATTAATCATATGCAGTGTTCAAAACAACCGTAGGTGGTGGTATTTCCATTTTATGAATGAGGAAACTGAGGCATAAACTCGACTGAGGCTTACAGCCTTAAAGTAGCGGTGCTGGGATTTGAACTCAGGCAATCTGGCTGTAATGTGTATGTTCATGACCATTACGCTAGATTCAGAATTTTCTTCATAGCTCTCAATAGCTAGTGTTAGAGAGTGATTTAAAACTGTCTTTTTGGTGTGAAGGGAAAGGAAGCCTGGCTTTGAGCAAGGCCAATTAAAGGGTGGATGCCTTCAATTTAGGAGTTTCTTCCATAATTTCTACCTCTAAAGGACTTTGACTTCTTCTTTTTTTTTGGTGGCTGGCTGGTACAGGGATTGAACCCTGGACCTTGGTGTTATCAACACCACACTTTAACCAATTCAGCTAACCAGCCAGCCGCCTTACATCTATTTTTTTTTTTAACAAAGATTTTATTTTAAAGCTTATTTTCTTACTAGAAAAAATTCATCAAATTGATATCAAGGACAAACAGTTTATAGAATAAAGTTTTTCTTCACTTTACTTTTTTTCCATGTAACTACTTCGGTACCAAAATCTATTCTTACAAGTTGTTATACAAGAAACTTGTAGTTTGCACAATCAAAAAGCCACAGTTCATTTTTGACCAGGCCTCTTTGT
>NW_007746476.1:11084-13433 GCF_000696425.1 Galeopterus variegatus | reverse complement strand
TGGGAGCGCCACCGCGCTTCCCAAGCGGCGCACTATAGCAGTGTGCCACCGGGCCGGTCCCGGCAAAAAGGTTTTTAATAGGGATTTTGTTTGGTCAAGAAAGGTACATTGGTTTAATTCCTAAATTTTTGGAGCATGTGTATGTTTAAGTGATATGAAGTGGAGTTTTAAGATTTTAACTTTAATTAACTCTTTCTGGGAAACCATTACTAGGATAATCATTTGCAATTAGTTGGAGCTATTTTGAGAGCCATTAATTCCTACAGAATCCGTCTCTTGCTGTAAGTCGGGTTGCCCCTAAATTCCCACTTAGCACAGAAAAGCAGTATATGTGTATATGCATGTGTGTATATATATGTGTGTGTTTATGTATGTTTGTATTTGTATGTATATGTGTGTGTTTGTGCATGTTCATGTGTATGCACTCCTGCAAGTAGCTGGAAGAGAAAAATAATTCATGGTTTTTTTTAGAGTCTGGGTTTAGCTATTATTTTTTTCTTAGTGGCTGATCTAACAAAATAAGAAGAATGGCACAAGAAAATCAGTAGAAAATTCACAAAATGTTCCAAAAACTAAAATTCACAGATTCAGGGCTCAATTTTTTCAAAATTCAGAAAGATCCTGTAAAATGGTATAGATTACAGTATAAGGAAGAAAGGAAGTAATCTATCTAATGCACTGTCCTTGAAAAATAAAGACTGACATGGATGTTAAATAAGGTATAAATCAATAGGACACAATCATTGTACATCTTTTTAAGCTAGGCAGAATTGGTACTTTCTTGATTAAGAATGGCAAAAGGAGGGGCTGGCTGGTTAGTTCAGCTGGTTAGAGCACAGTGTTATAACACCAAGGTCAAGGATTCGGATCCTTGTACTGGCCAGCCACGAAAACAAAAGACTCCCACTCTGCAAAAAAAAAATAAAAGGGGGCGGGGGGAAGACGAGGTAAGCCAGACCACTATACACCCTTTTATAATTTGTGCACAGCTTAAATATGCCTGACCAGAGGGACAAGTGAATTTAGAAACCTAATTTCTATTGGCCTAGCTGGATTCTATGGCTTTCTGGTGCACAGGGTTGAGCCAAGTCAGAGAGAGTACACCTTCCCAGTGGATGCCTATCCCTAATTTGTCCACCCAGAGGAAGCACTTTTTCTAATGTGTAAAAAGCCCTGTAGAGGCTGTGGCCTGAGAAAAAGACCACATTCTTTATGATAATGCCTTTTCTTTGTTGAAATGTAAAATTGCTTGATGTCTTTATGCTTCATTCGTTCAGCCAGTATTTATTGAGTCCCTTGGCTATGCCAGGCACTCATATAACAAGAAACAAAATACAGTACCTAACCACAAGGGGATTTTAGTCTAGGGACCACAGTGGCAGTAACCAGAAGATTGCAATGCTGTTACTTTCAGCCCTTTGTGGGGCTCAGTTCCTAAAATTACTGTGACTATCTGCTATGGTTTGAATGTCCCCTCCAAACTCATGTTGAAATTTAATTGCCATTGTGATGGTATTAAGAGATGGGACCTCTAAGAGGTGATTAGGTCATGAGGGCTCTGCCCTCAAGCATTTATTAACACCTTTATCAAGAGAGTGAGTTAGTTGTACTGGAGTGGACTCCTGATAAAAAGGATAAGTTAGGCCCCCTTTATTTCCCTGTCTTGCATGCTCACTTGCTCTTCCGCCCTCTACCTTCCGTCGTGGGATGACCCAGCATAAAAACCTTCTCCAGATGCCTACACCATGCTCTTGGACTTCCCAGCCTCCAGAACTGTAAGAAATAAATTTCTTTTCTTTATAAATTACCCAGTCTGTGGTATTCTGTTATAGCAGCAGAAAATAGACTAAGACACTGTCAAAACTGAAACTGGCAAAATTAAGGTCTGGCAGAAAATAGAGCATCTAGAAAGATTGCATTTCTACAACAAACCAGATTCTCCCATGTTGAAAACTTACTCTAAAAGAAGACATTTGTCTTGACAGGTTTTACTCAATTATTCAGAAAACATTGCTGCATCCCTAGGATCTGGGAATTACAGAATTTCCTATCAATTCCACAATTTGTGGACTTTAGAATGTTTCCCTATGTCTAATTCAAACTCTCCCCTTATTTAGTATATGACCTGGGGCAGGTGCTGTGCTTCAGTTCCTCATTTGTTAAATGTGAATTATAATATTATATTTACCTTATAAAATTATGAGTAAATGTGTGTGTGTATGTGTGTGTGTGTGTATGTATGTGTGTGAATTGATTCATTCACCTTTAGCTCCCTCCAATAAGTGAAAACATGTGGTATTCTCTCACACACACTCACACAAAAACAAACAAACAGCAACAACAACAACA
>NW_007746476.1:5949-6535 GCF_000696425.1 Galeopterus variegatus | reverse complement strand
GAATAATTCTAACCTCATTCTTAAAGGCAAAGGAAAGCTAACGTTTTTCCACACGAAGAATTTTCATTTACTGTCTTCATACTGAAGTTCCAATGATGCTATCAGACATCAAATTAATGTTGATTATGAGCAGAAATTACATGGAAAATATCTGACCACTGGTACATACAGGCACCAACTAGTCAGAACAGATGCCATGGCCCACCAGAAGGATGCCTCAATACATCGGAACAGATACCAGTGTGAATAACCAGTCCAATGCACTTTGTAGGGCATAGATATCAGCCCCGCTCACAGGTCCCTGGAGAGGAGTTGCAGAGAGAAAGTGGTGAGTGGAAAGAGGACCATGGAACTAGGCTATAATGTGAGGACTTGGCTTTAGGAACAGGGTAAAGTGCAGTTTCTAGAATTTAACCACATATAATCCATACTGCTCTTGTAGCAAGGCACAAGGGTTACTAGGAGTACAGAGCACAGGAGAGCTTATATATTTTATGCTATATAATCTGAGTATTGCCCTACAAATCCTGACAAATGATGGAATTGGTCCAATGGTTTTGGGGGTAAAATTGAACCTCTAGGTAGA
>NW_007746476.1:0-273 GCF_000696425.1 Galeopterus variegatus | reverse complement strand
TTCCCATAGTATTCCTTAATTAGCTTTTGAAATTAGTTTTTTAACTTAGGGAAAGAATGTCGTGCTACAGATATGGTAATGGGAACTTTCAAAAGTAAAATTAATAAAGAGCACATTTGGGGGAAAACTAGCACTCATATTATTTATGACTATCCCAGAAATTTTTCTTTTTTAATTTTTTATTGAATCATATTGATTGTGTATATAATGTGTGTTGATCTATTCAGGGTAATTAGCCTATTCATCATTGCAAAACTTAATTATTTCTTTGTG
>NW_007746475.1:13008-13434 GCF_000696425.1 Galeopterus variegatus | reverse complement strand
CCCTGCCAAGACAGTAAATCAGAAGCTATACTGCATCCCAGGAGGAATTCCACAGGTCAGCATGACCGTCGAAGATGCTGCTGTGGTAAACTCCATCCAGTCCACGTGCCTGGCTCCTATAAAGCCAGATAGATCATGGTGGATACTGGTGGACAGCAATAAAATTAACCAAGTAGTAGCCCAATTCCAACTACCATACCAGAGATGGTAGCTTGGAATAGATCAACATAGCCTGTAGTGCTCGGCATACGATAACAGGCTGGTAAATGCAATCCTCTCAGTCCTCATTGGGAAGGAGTTAGCTCTCACAGGGGACTGGTGGTAGTTCACGCTCGCTTACTGACTTGCCTGTATTAACTGTTCTCTCTGATGTATTATAGTCTCCAGGAATATGGATTACATTGATATTTCACAGAACATCATGCT
>NW_007746475.1:10590-10954 GCF_000696425.1 Galeopterus variegatus | reverse complement strand
CCCTGCAGGAGAGGCACTGAGCGAGCAGGTGGACAGGATGATTTGTTCCGTGGGCGTCAGCCAGGTTCTTGCCTCCACTGCCCCAAAGATGACAGTGGGCATGTGATTGGGGTGACCATTGTGATAGCTATGGATGCTATGCATGATCTCAACAGCATGGGATCCCTGTCCCCAAAATCGATTCATCCACAGCCTTTGATGAATGCCTAGCCTGCCCACAGCAGGGGCCAGTGGTGATCACTTAATGTGCTCGTTCTTTAAAGAGCCCCTCACAACCATATGGTGTTAGGCTGATGATGGACTTTTTCCATCCTAGAGAGGGAAGAAATTCTCTGGATATGTTTCCCCTCTCTGACCACGGTGC
>NW_007746475.1:7183-7587 GCF_000696425.1 Galeopterus variegatus | reverse complement strand
GAAGGATCTGCAAGAACAACTGATAAACTTTCACCCAGTCCTCCCTTAAGTGAACCTGTGACTATCCACCGGGGTGACCATGCACTGGGCAAAGGGGAATGCCCAGGTTTTTCGCTGTTGGGTACAAGTTCTGACTGATACTTGGGGACTGGAAACACCAGCAGATCCTGTAGAGTGGCAGCTGATGAGAACCATGTAGTAACCGGAGTTCAGACCCAATGCTACCTCACAGTGCATCTCTTCACACACCCAGTGCTTGTTTCCCTTGACCTGGACGTTACTGGCATAGATATACCTAGAAACTTGCATGTATACTTAGATATACTTATAACCAACTCACAAATTGGTTCTCTGCCCTATGGATTAAGAGCCATTGTGACAGGAAGGCTCAGGGGGAAGATCCC
>NW_007746475.1:2492-3147 GCF_000696425.1 Galeopterus variegatus | reverse complement strand
GAGGCTCTTTGAACGTCAGTCTCTTCGTTGATAAAAGCAGGGATCTGGACGATATTTCTGGCTATAAGGCCCCGTGGCTATGATCCTCTGAGGCTTTAAAAGGAACAGTAAACTGCAGGGTAAAAAATATTCAAACCCAGAAATAGTTATTTGGTGGTGGGACTGTGGGTACTCTTTAGTTTTCAAAGCTCTTTTATGGTGTCATATGGCCTTTTTCATAAAGAAGGGTGTGTGTGTACCCGCGTGCTGTGTGTTTTAACTACCAAGGGTGCAATATGGCATCTGTGTTCTCACCGAAAAATTGGGGAAACTGGATTCAACAGTCTAAATCTGGAGGCTTACAGAGGAGTGAATATCCACGGCTGACCTTCTGTGGCCCATCTGTGGGTTCTGTTTTTCCGTGCTGTTTCTGGGGCTTAAGCAAGCTGCCCTCTGACAGGAAGACAGAAGCCCTGGGCCTTGGGCTGCTGCAGAACTGGACTGAACTGAACTGAAAAGTCCTTCAGTCTGGCCCAGCAGCAAGCAGCAAACAGTTGGGAGGTGGCAGCCTCCCTCCTCCTTGCCCAGACTTTGTATGAGTCGTGGTACCCGAGACTGAGAGTGAACAACAGAAAGCTCCTTCTGCAAACTTGGTCAAGAAGCATTTGCTCTGATC
>NW_007746475.1:0-430 GCF_000696425.1 Galeopterus variegatus | reverse complement strand
TGGTGGGAGGCTGAAGGTCAGGCCTGGTAGCAGTGACCCTGTTGCAGTCACATGCCAGCACCGTTCTAGGGCCTGACCTGAAGTTGCTCTTTCATCCTCATTTTGCATTTCCAGCCTCACTGATGGCACTTTACTGAAGAGAAAAGAGAGGCGTAGTGAGTTTGGGCCCCAGCGCAGCTAGGTGTGTGCCTTAGATGCTGCTGCTAGAAAAGTCCTTTTCTCTTTCCTGTTTCTCTCCTGCCCCTCCCACATGAGCCTCAGGGAAGCTTACACTGGCCCAAGGTGGTGATGTGAGAGGGAGAACCAATTTTGCATTTGAAGCATCCCAATTCCCATTCCGACCCCCCCTCAGCCATGAGCACAGCTCTGTCCTGTTGGGGATGAGCGGCCTGTCTAAGCAGAAAGACTGCAGAACTAAGGACAGCTGACA
>NW_007746474.1:12936-13434 GCF_000696425.1 Galeopterus variegatus | reverse complement strand
TCTCCTTAATATGTTCAATCCTTATAGCCTAGAACACACTTCTTCATCTCCTTTACTATTTACACTTTATTCATCCTTCCTATATCAGCTCAAGTGTCACTTCCTCAGGGAAACTATCCCCCAAAACCCCAATCTCAGCCAGGTTCTTTTATAACATGCTGTCATAAAAGTATATTCATTTCCCTCACTGGAAGTCTCCCAGTTTGTAGTTATGTATTTATCTGTGTAGTTATCTGATTGTTTGACTTCCCCACTAGACTGTAAGAACTCAGAGCAAGGACTGGTCTTGCTTATTGGCACGAGCATCTAGAACAATGCTTTGTACACAGAGATAAGCAGAGAATTGTTAACAAATTAATAAATGGAGGAAATACAAATGTCTAATCAATGAAATGATTTCTCAAGTTTAAATGAAATACCACTTTTTACCGATTAATTTCACAAGTAAAACAGTAATTCTACTCAATGGCAGGACAATCTCAAACCTGGCTAGTCAGT
>NW_007746474.1:10449-10905 GCF_000696425.1 Galeopterus variegatus | reverse complement strand
TAAATTAATCATTCACAGAAGCAGTGAATACCTGAACAAAATTAGGGTTTTGTTAGTAAGGAAGTGGAGGGAGGGAAACGGGTCCTGAGTGAATAGCTGTCCTGTCCACAATAAGAAGCTGTCTTGTTTCACCTTTTGAGCAGCTCGTATTATGCCTACCTCTCAGTGCCCACCAGCCACCACTTTCCCTCATCTCTGCTTACCTAGAATACTACACTCAACCACCCATGTCGCACATGCAATCATGACCTTTCTTGCTGAAAACAGTTTCCTATCACCTAAATTATAAGGTCCAGAGCTCTCGGCTTCTTACACACCTGGCTAGTCTGGTCTTTTCTTCACTTTCTTCACAGTTTTAACAATGTAGAATTAATATCAATGTCCCAAAGTCATCCCCTACCTTATCTTCCTGGATAATTGCGCTTCATTATTCAGAACCAGGCTCGGCTAACAGTC
>NW_007746474.1:8255-8776 GCF_000696425.1 Galeopterus variegatus | reverse complement strand
CCTGACCCTCAGAAACTGTGAAATAATAAATGTTTGTTGTTTTAAGATGCTAAGTTTTGGGGTAATTTGTTATGTAGCAACAGATAACTAATGCATCATCATAAGGAAATTCTTCCTAAAATGTTTTAGTAATTTTTGATGTAGCCATGTTTCTTCTTACAGAGAATTCAACAGAATTTTTTCAGTGGCAAAAAAAAAAGGAAAACAATTAAATAGACACAAAGTAAGGAAATAATAGGTAGTCAGGCAGCAGGGATGGTTAACATGATAACTCAATAATGTTGAGGTTCTGTCTCCGCCTCCTTAGTGTTGTATTTATTATCAGGCTGATAGCAATTTGGCTACAGTAGTCTTAAGTATGTCTCATCACGACAGAGCAACATCCAGAGGAAACAGTTCCCATTTCTACTGGCGTCTCTTTTCGAGAATTTTTCTGGTAGACTTCCCTCATATGTCTTTAGCTAGAATTGGACCACATACCCATTCCTAAATTAATCATTCACAGAAGCAGTGAATACCTG
>NW_007746474.1:7355-7692 GCF_000696425.1 Galeopterus variegatus | reverse complement strand
AAAAAAAAAAAAGTGGTTATTATAGCAGTAGAGAATAGAATAATGGTTACCAGTGGCTGGGAAAGAAAGTAGGCCAGGGGTGGGGTACGGGGGAAGAGGTAGATTAATGGGTACAAAGTTACAGGTGGGTAGGAAGATAAGCTCTGGTGTTCTAGGCTGACTAGAGCTAATAATACTGTATTGTATATTTATAAATAGCTAGAAAAGAGGATCTTGACCATAATCATGACAAAGAAAAGATAAATATTTAGGTGATGGATAAGCTATCTAACATAAGCGAATCACTACAATATATGCATGTATTGAAACAACACACTGTACCCCATAAATATGAACA
>NW_007746474.1:4926-5246 GCF_000696425.1 Galeopterus variegatus | reverse complement strand
AAAAAAAAAAAAATTACTGTATAAAGATAGTGGTCCAGACTATGAAACTGAAGTAGGAAGCATGAAAACAGGAAGCATTTGCATACTTTCTTTAAAGCACTTTTAACTCCACAGATAGCTAGCTTCTTAGTTTCCAAAACTCTTCTGATGAGTGAAAGATAGCAGTTTGGCTTGGCCGGTTCCAGGTGAGGCTTTGACATCTTCCTGGGTCAGTTTGCCTTTGCTCTGTGGCCATGCACGAGACCTTTAAATCCTGAGCAGCCACTGTTACAAATGCACTTTGGTCTTATGTGAACAGATATATACAAATGTATCACCAC
>NW_007746474.1:2549-3107 GCF_000696425.1 Galeopterus variegatus | reverse complement strand
GTGGACTGTGAGCTTCTTGAGGAGAGGCTACTTACTAATCATATCTATTTTGCTTTGCAGATAGCCTGACCTATAATAGTACCTCAATGCATGTTTGTTGTATGAATAAGTGAGGATGATACTCAAACTACAGAAAGTTAATTGAGAGTCATATAAGTTTTTTAATGTTAATATAAGCATTTGAGAGCAAGAAATATAAAATATTATACTTCTTAGCTTTTTAAAAAGACAAATTTAAGGAGGTATATTTTATATATCATAAAATTCACCCATTTCAAACATGCGATTTAATGATTTCTAGTAACTTTATCAAATGACACAATCACCATAAATCAGTTTTAGAACATTTTTATGCCCACCCCTGTAAGGTCCCTCAAGCCCATTTACAATTTCCACTACCAGCCCCAGCAACCACTAATCTACATTTCATATAAATGCAATCTTAGAAAATATGTGGTCTGTTGCATCTGCTTCTTTCTCTTAGCATGATGTTTTTGAGGTTCATCCATGGCATAGCATGTATCAGTAGTTCCTTTCTTTTTATTGATGAATAGCATG
>NW_007746474.1:0-390 GCF_000696425.1 Galeopterus variegatus | reverse complement strand
ACTTTGAGGGGGTCAGGGATATTTTTTTATTATTATTATTGATCCAAAGACACAAAATTAAGATGTTGGCAAGATTACATTCCTTCGGGAGGCACTAGGTGAAAATCCTTGCCATTTCTAGTTATTACCTTTATTCCTTGGCTCGTAGCCCCCTCCATCTTCAAATGCAGCAGCACAGCATCTTGCAATCTCTCTCCTTCTGTCATTACATTACCTTTTATGACTCTGACCTTAGGTGGGGCTAAATCTGAGCTGATCTTTTAATGGTCCCTGTTTAAGTTTTCTTAATATTTTAAATTTTGTCTTCAAATAATGGTGAAAGGAGAAGGATTATGGTATGGGGGGCAGGAAGAACAGTATTTGGGTTAATGAATCCTGTATGGGTTCTAG
>NW_007746473.1:12783-13434 GCF_000696425.1 Galeopterus variegatus | reverse complement strand
GAAGGGAGCCGAGTCCCCTTCCTGACTGATGCTGCAGAGAGTACCTGCTTTGTGGCCTGAGTAGGAAACACTCTTCTACTTGTCTCAGCTTCTTCCCCTGCCCAAGGACAAGGGAGATAAGGAGGAAAGGTCACTAACCATAAGACAGCAAGGCTGGCTAGTGGTACCATGAAGGTCTTGTATTCAGGTAGCATTAGAGACCTAGAAGAGCTCGCAGGGCCAGTCTTATGGGAAACACACTCCTGCACCTCACTAAGGGCTTGGTTTTGCTAATCAGGCAGTGGGCACCTCCTCCCCTGCCTGTGTTAAGGACCACATGATGTGTCGGCCAGCAGGGCAGAAAATCGGTTAAGTGGGCCGTTGTCTTACAGCTGAGCACGCTAGAAGAGAAAAATGACACCACCCTTCACACTGTCGCAGGGTAAAGGCTTGAGACGGAGGGGCACGAATCTCGTGTCCCTCACTGTCATTCTGGGTAGGGCCACAGACCTGGGCGGGCAAAGACTGTCATCTCAGTGAGTTCATGGCTCAAGTGTCGAGGTGGGGCCGGTGTGTGTGGAGCAGCTTAGAAACAAGGAGGCTGTGAGGCACTGGAGGGAGGAGGGGCCAGGATAGGGCGGCCTCTGGCCAGCCTTCATAAGTTCCCAGCCC
>NW_007746473.1:6607-7302 GCF_000696425.1 Galeopterus variegatus | reverse complement strand
CATAAAATTGGAGTGGGATGTGTACTAAGATTGACAGAAATATTTCAAAAAGGGTAAAGAGTGTCTTGTATACTCTGTACCCAGTTTCCCCTTTTATGAACAATTCTAATTAGTGTGGTACATTTGTCACAACTAATAAATTGATATTAAGACATTATTAAGTGAAGACTGTACTTTACTTAGATTTCCTCAGTTTTTTCCCCAATGTCCTTTTTCTGTTCTAAAATTACATCCTGGATACCCCCGTTACATGTAGTCATCATATCTCCTTAAGCTATTCTTGGTTGTAACACGTTTGAAGACTTTCCTTGTTTTTGAGGGCCTTAACAGCTATGAGGATTACTGGTCATTTGTCTTGTAGAATGTCCCTCAATTGGGATTTGTTTGATATTTTTCTCAAGATCAGAATACGGTTATGGGTTTCTGGAAGGAAGTCCAGGGAGATGAAGTACCATTCTCATGACATCATACCAATGGTACATAATATCAATTTGACTTATCTCTTTTGGTGTTAATCATGATCACATGGCTTGGGTAGTGTTTATCAGATTTCTCGAACGTATAATTATTCTTTTTTTTTTTTTTCCCTTTCCAAGCTGTGCTCTTTGGAAGAATGTTATTATGCACAAGCCTATACTTAAGAATTGGGAAATAATGCTTCATCTCCTTAAGGGTGGAGTAATTGTCTAAATATT
>NW_007746473.1:0-876 GCF_000696425.1 Galeopterus variegatus | reverse complement strand
CTTAAAAATACTGTGTATATATGGTAGTATTTTATTATTAAAATTTGCTAGAGTTTACCAGCGAAACCCTCTAAATCTGGTGGTTTTGTGGGGGACGGGAGATATTAGTTATTGTTGCACTTTCTTTAAAAGATATGTTTTTTAGGTTATCTGTTTCTTCTTGTGTTAGTTTTCATACTTTGAGTTTTTCAAATAATTGGTCCATTAATTTACGAAATTTTTGGACATAGACTTATTAGTATTATCCCTTTTCTATTATGATTTAATGTCCATGAGATCAGTAGTGATGGCTCTTCTTCAGGTCTGATGTGAACAATTTGTGTTTTCTGTTTTTTTTATTTATTTTTTCTTTTTTTCTTTCCTTGGTTATTCTGGCTAAGTGCTGACTGATTTTATTGATATTTTCAAAGAACAAACATCTTGTTTGGTTGATTTTAATTTTTTGTTTTCAACTTTATTGAATTCTACTTTATATTTTATTTATTGTATTCTGCTTGCTTTAGGCTTAATTTCCCCTTATTTCATTAATTTCCTCAGGTGTAAATTATAATTTATAATTAAGGTTGAATTACTTGTATTGCTCTTGAGGCTTCTTCGACCCATGTGTTATTTAGAAATGTGTGTTTAATTTCCAAATGTTGGGGCACTTTTCAGCTATGTTTCTGTTATTAATTTCTGTTCTGATTCAATCGTGATCTGAGAACAAACCTTGTCTTCTATTCTTTCAACTTGTTAAGTTGTGATTTATGATTCAGAATATGGACTGTCTTAATAAATGCTTAATGTGAGCTTGAGATAAATGTATGTTGTGCTACTATTGTAGGGATTATTCGTAAAATATCTATTAGATCAAATGGTTGATGAAGATACTCATGT
>NW_007746472.1:11841-13435 GCF_000696425.1 Galeopterus variegatus | reverse complement strand
GGGAATCATCTAATCAAGGGCACCTACATGGGTGTGTGACCTGTTGGGTACAGTGCCCCACTCTTAGAAGGGTGCCCCCACATAGTTTAACATTTTGCTGTCACCATCTTGAAATTCTTAATTTTGAATAAGGGCTCCCATGTTTTCATTTTCCACAGTACCTCACAAATTATGTAGTTATTCTTGGCTATATTTTATAATGCATTTATGAGTTTTTTTTCCATTGTAATTCATCTTCCAGGTAGCCAGCATGCACCAGCTCACACAGCTAACTTTCCTCATGTGTGGGGGTGTGAAGATTTTTTAAAAATTTATTTTTAGTGTGGATGATAAGGGCATTCTTTCATATTCCCCATGTTTATATTTAAACATATACAGGGGGGACTAAATTGGACATTGGACAAAGATTTAATCACAAAAATAGGTTTTTAAAAGAAAACAGTTTCTTTAACAATGAAAAAAGTGCAGAATACTGACCTATGTTATTAAAAGGACTACAGCAAAGATAGGACTTGTGTTTTTATAAAAATCTAAAATGCACTGTCCCTTGACACAAAATTACATAAATTAGAAAAATTGATAGAGAAAAATATTCAGGAAATCTAGATAAATACCAGACAGGGGAAATGATCCTAAAATACAATATAAAATTCAGATTAAGAATGCAGTTTATGTCTGTACATCATTGGTATTTGGGAGAGGATATCCTATTTTCTTCCTTTTTTGTTTAAAGTTTGAAACTAGAATTTTCTCGTAGGCAATGGCTCTTGTTGCAGGCCTGCAAACATTCTGCTCTTCCCAAGGTAAAGGGGGGTAGGTGAACTGCCAAACTCCTATCACAACTTTTCATGTTTCTTTATATTGCTCTCCATATTTCCAAAGATAACTTTAGCATTCTGCCATACTCAGCATCCACAGAAAACTCAGATGGAAAGGGACTAAAGTAAAGAGTTAGAGATGATTAAACTTTAAAATCTTATTGCTTAATTTTTATTAGTCCTGTCCTGGATCATTAAGGTGTCAGCATATGGGCCAATACTTGTTTACCTAATGGTTAAGATATTCTGCTCTTTGAAGATTCATGAATAGATCAAGAAAACCCCCAAAGGCCCCTTCTAGGCCCACTGTAGTATTTGTTATTAAATTCATAAAGTGGTGCCCTTCAGGGTAAAGTCACCTCCTAGCACAGAGAGAAGATGAAACATTTATTTAAAATGTATAAGATGGCACAACATCAGGTAGGGGCATATATTAAAATATATGGAATTTTAGATCTGTCAGGCTGCTACTCCGCTCTTATGTGTCATAGCAGTATATAGGGAAAAATTGCAAAGATAATACAACTTCCAAACATTTAGGGATTTAACAATAAACATCTTCATGTTCATTAGGTAAAATTGTATGAATGGATAGGGCAGTATTAAAAGTATCTTTATCACTACTTTATATGCATACTTTACCTGATATTGTCAGCAACATTAAATAAGCATTTGGGAGATACGTTCATTGGAGCACTTCTTAAAGAATAAAGTCCTTCTGAGTAATTAAAGGTATATATGCATGTAGTGTTTGTGACAAGAATCAATAAATCCTT
>NW_007746472.1:9317-10552 GCF_000696425.1 Galeopterus variegatus | reverse complement strand
TCCTTACAAAAGCTGGCAGATTTTGCATAGTACTCTTAGAGAAGTTTTGGTAACAACAGATATCCATTTTCATTATTCAAATTCAGAATTGAATAGTCATCATAATACTTAACTCCAGTGAAAAATATTCACAATACCTTTCTTTATGAAAATTAAGACCACATATCATGCTTTTGTATTGGAAAAAAAACTTATAAAGTAATTCTGGGATATTCTGATTATGTGGGGAGATAATGAGAGTACAATAATGCATTTCCCGGAATGACAGCTAGCGAAATCTGTAAATGGCCTTTGGTAGAAAAAAGAAAACACACTGCTCCAATCAATACACAGATACTGTGTAATGTAAAGATTAGGATCAGAATATTTAAAAATTTAATACTCTGCTACTCCACACAGCACTTTGGAAGTCAATATCTTTGGAAACCTGGTCCATTTCCCTTCTTTGAAAGCATTATATATTTAAAGTTTTTAAATTATTTATCTAGTGAATGTGATTAAAAATGAAAAAAGTTAGCCCATCCATTATCTTCTGCAGCTTCTTCCTAGATATTAGGTTTTTTTCCACCCACTTAAGTCCTTGATTTTTTTTTCTTCTTATCCTGTAAAGAAAACTCAATAGATACATTAAGAGATCAAAAGGAAACCTCATCCTCACTAACATCAGAGGATGCCGATGCTTAAAAAAATGGGCAGAGCTGGCTGCGTATGAATAATATACTGAAATATTTTTACTCAACTGTGTTACTTTCAGATCTAATATTTAAAAATATGATATGGTTAAATGGCAAGCAATCATAGAGTTTTCTTCTCTGGCCGATTGTGGACGGGAAGTTTATATATTTATCTTTTTAAAAATTTACTCTCAAAGTTACTGTAAAGTCAGCTCTTCCTGAATGAAAACATTTTAAATTGGGTCGTTTTAGTCTTTCCTCTACAAAAATTGCCATCACAAAAGGGAAGGCTCATATTTAAATAAAGAGGGAAATTATTTTAAAATAGTCATCAAATTTACTGTAACATAGCAGTATAATTTTACGTTGTCAGATTTCTTGCTTTTAAATGGTTTTATTTTTGTATGTATTTTCTTTAGATTTTGATGAGATCAGAATTGTTTGTTTTGGAAATGTACTATCCAGTTTGGGTTATAAACTATGACTTTTATAATTATTTTTAAGGATTTCTAATATTGAGAGAAATGTTTGTTTTACTGTCTTAGCACATCTTTTTTTTTT
>NW_007746472.1:5897-7115 GCF_000696425.1 Galeopterus variegatus | reverse complement strand
TTTACTTTCTCTCCGGTAGCATGCACACTATGAGGTCATACTATTTAGGCAATGACACATATTTTTTTCTCTCTCAAACGTCTTGAGAGATCCTGACATTCTAACAGAGTCTGCTGTATACTTTTAACAATAAAGAAAACTTGTGTATGAACGGATTTTTATATTTCCAGGTGGCTGAGAAAGAGAACAAGAAGCAGCAGTTCCCCCTTCGCAGTCAACAGTTGAGAGGATAACAGAAAGTGGCAGGTGGAAAAATGAAGAATGAAACAGGTAACCCAGCTTTGGACTGAGCCGTGGAGTAACAAGCCAGAGGACAGAGTGTGCAGAAATGAGTGTTACTACCAGACCCTTTAATAAGCCCTAAATTTCTGTAAAAATCATTGTCCAAAATTCATAAGGATCAAGAGACACATGTTAAGAAATATTCTATTTTTGAAGTAATTTATTATATTTCCCCAAACAGCACGCTTTTTTTTTTTTTTTTACATGGGACATTGATTTTGATTTCTGTGGCTTGTGTTCTAGAGTTAGCCAAACAGAGAGGGAATGGTAAAGAATTTAAAACCAGTGCTTCAAATATTTTGATGTCTTTAATATAGCTGTGATAGAAGCTTCTGAACAAAAAGCTTACAAGATATGACTCTCATACATACATGCCCCTGACACCCGACTCCCCGTCCACCCCTGCCACATTGTGCATTTTATGATGGCTTGGAAAGAAAAGCATTTTATGAAATGTTTGATGTGAAAGATTTATTATAGCTTTAATTTAAATTTTGGCAAATGACTAAGAACAGAAACATGCATTAACAGTAAAAACTAATAAAACAATATTAAGCTGAAAGTTTGACACACATCCAGTAGTTTTGCCACCCACGGTTCAAGTGTGAAGAGCGTAGCACACTGGAGGCAATTACATTTTCAGAATGAAAGGAATTATAATTCCTGGTTCTCGTGCTCAATCACTTCAAGTCTTGCTCAATTGCTAAATGTAACTAGAAATTTAATAACTAGTGTTACTCTGAGAGAAGGCTTTAGGAATACATTTAGATAAAAATATATATATATATCTACATCCTCTATATAACTGGCAGATTTCTCTCTCTTGCTCAGGAGCAGACTGAGAGAGAGCATACTCACCTTTGTATTCCATAGGCACCCGCACATTTGCAATACAGGTCTTTCAGCCATGTTCTGAAATAGCTCTTTTCCAAACCA
>NW_007746472.1:0-251 GCF_000696425.1 Galeopterus variegatus | reverse complement strand
ACAGCAGAATATCACATTTCATGGAATTAGTCTGTGTGGGCCCTCTAAATCACAGCTGACTGGAATGCAAACCCAATGTGTTGAGGTCTCAGCCCCAACCAGAGGAGGCTTCTCTGTGCATATAAACAAACATCTAGACTTTCTTAAAGAGAATTTCTGGTTTTGGTACTCAAATTTCCTTCAGCAGGAGTTGGACTCTGGTGTTCTATATGTGGAATCAGGGCAGCATAATGTATGCTTTAAAAATCTGC
>NW_007746471.1:0-13435 GCF_000696425.1 Galeopterus variegatus | reverse complement strand
CCCGCCCCCCCCCCCCCCCGCAACCCCAGCTCAGGAGCCCGGGGGGACTTTTCACCAGTGGCTTGGTCATCACTGGACTGGATGTGAAGGTCAGGGGGGTATGGCCAAGGCCCTCACCCCACCCTGACCCTGGCTTGAGAGCCCAGGGGGCTTCCAGTGGTGGCTCAGTCATCACTGGACTGGATTCGGAAGTGGGAGGGGCGTGGCTGAGGCCTTGGCCCTCCCCCCACCCCAGCATGGGAGCCTGAGGGGCTTCCAGTCCTCCTAAGTTTTGTAGATGTTCTTTGGTGGTGTTAGACCTTTACTGGTTAATATCAGAACTTTGTCTCTGATCTGTGAGGTTTTTGTTTTTTCTTTCAGTTCTGTGTTGGATTATTAGCTACTCCCACCACTTAAACTCTGCACTGGAACTAATTTGTTGTCCTTTGGTTACTTCTTAAAATGGGAGAACTTCCTGTGGGGACCAGCAGTTGAGCCCTGTGGTTGAGCTAAATTGCTGCTTTGCTGCTGATTCCCTGGAGAAAGCTTTTTGTGCAACTCAGCTTTTGTTTACTTTCTAAGCACTTCCAGGTCTTGTGAGATCTGATACACCTGGGTTGTGTGGAAACTCTGGTCTGGGCCTGACTCTTTTCAGTAAACTGCACTCCCTGCAGTTCTATGTTCCTGATCAGTGTCAATCCACCAAGTGGGTCTGTGTGGAGAGATTAGCTGTCCTTGCTGTGCCCCAGTTTTCCCCTGGTGGGTCCATCTTACCCACCCCCTGCACTCCAAACACTTCCAATGGGCTTAGCTGTGTTCCAGTCCCTTGTGGTGATGACTCACTGACCTCTGAGTGGCTCCTTTTTTCAGTTGTCTTGTGCCTCGCTCCTGTGTAGGTCCATGGGAACCTTGTTAGTGGTCTTGCTGGCCTGGGGTCCCCAAGGTCCTCTTCTCCCCTGCAGGTTCCAAGCAACATCACACAAAGAGAACAGCTGCTGCTTTGCCAGCTCTTGCTCCGTGTGCTCACCAGGGCCAGCCTTGGAATGGCCAGGGCTTGAAATGGTCAGAACGTTCCTTTTCTTTCTCTCATTATGGCTTCTCCTGCCTTCGTGAACTCTGTGGGTCTCTCCTCCACTTCACCTGAGCTCTGGCAGCCCCAGCTTGGCAGTCGTTGCTTTTTAGTAGTTGTATATTGGTCGATTGTGGGAGAGGGTGATGCTGGGGACCATCTATTCTGCCACCATGATCGGAAGTAGGAATGTTGAATTTTATCAAATGCTTTTTCTACATCAGCTATAACTGATGATATGTTTTTGTCCTTCATACTGTGGATGTGATATGCCACATTTATTCATTTGTGTATGCTGAACCAAGCTTGCATCCTTGGGATAAATCTACTTGATCATTATGAAGGGTCTTTTCAATATGCTGCATGATTTGGTTTGCTAGTATTTTGTTGACAATTTTTACATTTATCTTTATCAGGGATATTGGCCTATAGTTTTATTTTTTTTTTTTTTTAGCATCCTTGTCTGGTTTGATTATCAAGATAATTCTGGCCTTGCAGAATAAGTTTGGAAGAGTTCTCTGCTCTTTAATTTTTTAGAAAAGTTTGAGAAGAATTGGTATTAACTCTTTTTAAAATGTTTGGTAGAATTTGGCAGTAAAGCTGTCTGGTCCTAGGCTTTTCATTAATGTGAGACTTTTTATTACTGATGTATTCTTATTACTCATAATTGGTCTGTTCAAGTTTACTCTTTCTTCTTGGTTCAATTTGATAGATTGTATGTGTCAAGGAATTTATCCATCTCATCTAGGTCCTCCAATTTGTTGGCATATAGTTGTTCATAGTAATCTGTAATGATCCTTTGTATTTCTGTAGTATCAGTTATGATGTCTCCTTTTTCATTTATGATTTTATTTGTCTTTTTGTGTGTGTGTGTGTGGTTGGCCTAGCTAATGGCTTATCAATTTTATCTTTTTGAAAAAAAAAATTTGTTTTGTCAATCTTTTGTATTTTTTTTTCCTCTTAATTTCATTTATTTCTGCTGTGGTCTTATTTCTTTCCTTCAGCTAATTTTGGGTTTAGTTTGTTCTTGCTCTTCTAGTTCCTTCAGATACATTGCTAGGTTGTTTATTTGAAATCTTTCAACTTTTCTGATGTAGGCATATATTGCTATAAACTTTCCTCTTAGTACTTAGAATGTTGTGCTTCTGTTTTCATTTGTTTCAAGGAATTTTTTAATTTCCTTCTTAATTTCTTCTTTGACTCATTTGTCATTCAGGAGCTTGTCATTTAGTCTCCATGTTTTTGTACAGTTTCAAGAGTTTCTTTTGCTATCAATTTCTAGTTTTATTCCAATGTGGTCAGAAAAGATACTTGAAATGATTTCAGTTTTTAAAAATTGTTCAATCTTGTTTTGTGACCTAACACATGGTTAATCTTGGAGAATGTTCCCTGTGCTGATGAGAAGAAGGTGTATTCTGCAGCTCTTGGATGAAATGTTTTATAAATTTCTGTAAGGTCAATTTGGTCTATGGGGCAGTTTAAATCCAATGTTTTATTGATTTTCTGACTAGAAGATCTGTCCAATGCTGATCTAAATGATCTGTTTAATGCAGTGTCAGAGTCCTCAACTATTTGGTATTGGAATCTCTCTCTCCCTTTAGATGTAATAATATTTGCTTCATATATCTGGATGCTCCAATGTTGGGTACATACATATTGACAATTGTTGTATCCTCTTGCTGAATTGACCCTTTTAACATTATATGATACTTTTAAATATTGTTTGCTTGGAATATGTTTTTCCATCCCTTCACCTTCAGTCTATGTCTGTCTTTACAGGTGAAGTGAGTTTATCTTTTTTTTTTTTTATTTTTAATCCATTCAGTCAGTCTATCTTTTAATTGGGGAATTTAATCCATTTACATTCAAGGTTATTGACAGGTGAGGACTTACTCCTGCCATTTTGTTGATAGATTTCTGGCTATTTGGTATAGCATTGTTCCTTTCTCATTTATTGTTTATTATTGCAGTTTGTTGTTTTTCTGTAGTTATAAGGTTTGATTCCTTTTTATCTTCTGTTTGTGTACCTGCTTTACCAGTGAATTTTATCCTTTTGCATGTTTTCTTGATTGTGGTTATCTTCCTATTGCTTCCAGGTGTAGGACTCACTTGAGCTTTCTTCTAAGGTCAGGCTGTGGAGATGAATACCTAAGCTTTTGCTTGTCTGCAAAAGACTTTATTTCTCCTTCATTCCTGAAGGATAGCTTGCCTGGACATAGTATTCTTGGCTGGCAATATTTTTCTTTCAGATCCTTGAATGTACCATCCCATTGTCTCCTGGCCTGTAAGGTTTCTGCTGAGAAATCTGACTTGGAAAGTTTTCAGCTATTATTTCTTTAAATGAGTTTTCAGTTTTTGTTTAGTGGCTGGCCTGTGTGTGGATCCAAACCCTTGACCCTGGTGTATAACAACACATTCTAACTAACTGAGCTAACTAACTAGCCCAGAGTAAGTTTTCAATGCCTTTTCCTTCCCTTCTTCTTTGGGAACACCCATAATTCAAATATTTGTTGTCTTAAAGGTATCCCATTGTTCTTATAGGCTTTCTTCACTTTTTAAAATTCTTCTCTGTGTGTGTGTGTATCTGTCTGTCTCTCTCTCTCTCTCTCTAATTGGATCATTTCAAATGACCTACCTTCAAATTCAGAGATTCTTTCTTTTGCTTGCTCTTGTCTGCTGTTGAATCTATTGTATTTTTATTTCATTCATTGAAATCTTCAGCTACAGGATTTGTTTGATTCTTTTTCATGATATCTCTGTTAAATTTCTTGTTCGTATCATGAATTGTTTTCCTCATTTCATTGAATTCTCTATCTGTATTCTCTTGCATCTCATTGAGATTTCTTAAGATCATTATTTTGAATTGCTTCTGTGTTAATGCCTTGAGTTCCTTTTCTTTGGGCTCTGTCACTTTTCTTTGGGCATATTATTGTGTTCCTTTGGTGGTGTCATTTTTCCTTGCCTTTTTATGTTTCTTGTGTCCCTCAGTTGATGTCTGGGCATCTGGTGAAACAATTGCCTCTTCCAAACTTTATAGTCTGGCTTCCATAGACAGAGTCTTCCACCTGCAGTTGGGTCTTATTGTCCTGGTGGAATAGGGTATGGCAATTCTGTTTCTATGTAGATGCAATGGTTTAGTCTCTGGGCAGGTTCTTCATTTGTAATCAATGTTGCCACTAACTGTGGGTGTCTCAGGCTGTAAATGTTTGTGGCAGCAGCAGCAGCATAGATTGTTAAGGTCTTTGGTGGCAAGGGCTTTTGGGGTCCTTCTATTCTCATTTTTCCCACAATGGGGCAACTTTATCAAGGGGATTCCTCTTGGTGTTGGGTCTGCCCCAACCTATAAGCAGCTGCAGTAGTACTAGTTTCCAGGTACAGGTGCTCTGAGCAGCTGTGGAGCTGGGATCCTGGGCTCAGTGTCTCACAAATCTATTGTGGCACCCAGCTTTTGGAGTTGTAGTTTCACTCTCTGCAGCAGGTTTGGATGTCAATTGCCCACAGCAGGGTCTCTGGCTCTGAGACACCCCAGCAGCTCGGGCTCCGTGGGCTAGGTTATAGCTGTGACTCTGACCCTGAGAGGCTATGCACAGTACTGACCGAATTCTGGGGGAGAAGGGGTGTTCTGGAGGTAGGGCCCAGGGAGAATATGGCTGCAATTAGGGTGAAGCACCTTGGAGTGGTGGGTTTCGGCAATATCTCAGTCTCTGTGGGGGCAAGTGCAGTGGCAGCAAGAACCCAGAATGGCAGGGCACAGCTATTGTTTGGTCCTTGGGTTGCAGGGAGCAGTACAGTGCTGACTTAACTCCCCAGGGGAAAGGATGTCTCAGCAGCTCAGTCCCTAGGGTAGTAGTCCAGCGCCAGGGAAGCAGAGTACTAGAGCTGTTCAGCCCATAGGGCAGGGTGTCTCAGCTCACCTACTACTATTTCCCTGCGACATGAGGTACTAGATCACCACCGCCCTGGGATGCACATCTGCTCAATTTGGCTAAACAGCTTCTCAACCAAGCAGCTTCTTGGCCAAGCAGCTACTCAGCCTAAACAGCTATTCCCCAGGGGGCGATGTGCCCCTTCAGCTCAGTCCTGGCAGCTGGGGCACAGCCACAATTGGCAGGGGTAGATACTCCCCAAGAGGGAGTGTGCAGCTTTGCAGCTTTAGTTCCAGTCTGAGAAGGAGGTGCACTGCTGCAACTGGGAGGGATGGATGGAAAGGTTTCATCACCACCTAATCCCTTAGGGTACGGTGTAACAACTGCTCTCAGCTTGGCTTGGAGAAGTCAGTTCAATGGTGGGTCTCTGGCATGAAAAGGTATCACTCAACCCCAGGGTAAGACACCCTCCAGCAGCAGTTCCTGTTCCAAAATGGCATGCAATAGCACAATAGCCATGGGAGCCACAGAGGGCAGGGTACAGTATCGGCTTGTCTTGGGGAGCACAACTGTATTGACTCCAGGCAGCTAGCTGGGCTTAGTGCCTGTGAGGACTGCCATGGTCCCCAGCTGTGAGGACCGTATGTGTCCAAGGTGTTGATAAGGGCTCTGGGGTCCTCTCACCTTTTCCCCCACAGGGAGAAGTTACTCATGGTCTCCTGCTGCTCCTGGTTGGGGTATGGGGTCGTGGATGCTGGGTATTTCTTTCTGTTCTTTATGTGGCTATTCTATTTATGTGAGTTTCTGTGCTCACTAGTATTTCTGTTACACCTTTGATGTGCTACAGTGTTCTCCTTTAGTTATTTTCATGCAAGTGTTGGCAATTATTTCTTAAAAAAAGAAAAAAGGTGTGGTTCTTGACATTGTGGAGCTTAAAGTCTATAAGAGAAGACAGTTTAAAAAGCCATAAATATTCAACTTTCAAATGTTTAAATGCCATGTATAAGGGTAGTGTGAGGCCACATGGTGGATTCAGTGGCACACAAAGTCCAGGCTGTTCTGGGAGTGTTTCGAAAGTGAGACCTGAAAGATGCAGAGGAATTAGCAAGAAGGCATAGAGAAGTGGAAAGAGTTGTTCAAGCAGAGAAAAGAGCCAGGTGAAGGCTGAGGCAGAAGAGCATGGGCATTCAGAGAACTGTCAACAATATTTTTCTGTTGTATCCTTAAGCATCTCCAGGTTAAGGTTTGTCTCTTTTTCATCTCTGTGTAAAAGGCATGCAGAGTGCATTCAATAAATAGTTGAATGAATACACAAGTAAATTAAGGCTATGAATGGGTAAGGGACTACTAAAGATCAAACAAAGAAGTGTTAGAATACATATCTTTGACATTCAAATCCTATGTTTTCTATAATACCATATTCACAAATCTCCTGTGTTCTCAGCACATTTGTTCAAGCCCAGTTTTAAGCTGATATGTTATTTCAACAGTAATCATTGCCATGCCTATTATAAGACCTCTAGGGAAACTAAAGTTAAACAGTGGTCTAAGTTATACTTGTTAACTTGCTACCAAACCTTTAGTTTCGTACATCAGACATCTAAGTGCCCATTATGTGCCCACCACTACGCAGTATGCCCTAGGAATAGAGCATGGAGATGGATAAGTAACTAGATTGGAAGCACATCTTTTCGTGAAGCTACTTTCAGTCTAGTAGGAGGTTCTACCACATATTTCATCATTTTATCCTTATCAGTTATCTATAAATTTAGTTCTGATATAATCCAAAATACTCCAAAGGAATAACAGTTAAAGTCAGTGGATACCTTTATTCTCCATTATAAGCTACACATCAACTACCAGGAAAAGAGGCCAATCATTGTTTTAAGAAGTTTGCCATAAATAGCTATGATCCTAACTGCTAAAATATAGGAATTTAGCATCTGAGCATATAGCCTCAAAAACTCCCCATATACTGTTCATTTAGAATAATCAGAATCTTTCCAGAACCACATTCTAGAACACCTATGACACCACACACTTTTTAAAGGTGTTAACCACTTTCTCTTCATGGATTACACCTTTCTACGAAGATAGCCTAGTTCTTGTTCTTAAGCTGATCACTAAGTAGGACTGTTTAAAATTCAGGAGTATTTATATAGTGACATTATATTAACACAGGTCTTAGATTTGTAATTTTATCACAGATTGATTAAGGTGCTCCTCTGGGCAACAGAGTGCCTGATATATAGCAGGTGCTTAATATCTATACAATAAACTAATTAAACACAAACTTCTTAAGTAATTAGAAAGAATCCACTTCCATTGCAAACTAGATTTTCCCAAAGTCCAAGTAACAGGATGTGCATTAGTCACATAAGCCAGTAGAAGATTTTACCATCAAGCAGAGACCAGCTGCTTTGTTCTCTTTTCTCTGCAGGAAACCATCCATTTAATTAAAATCAATGAATTTTAAAACAGAAATATGATGATAATCTGTATGATTTAGCAAATACTTTAAATGTCAAGTGACTATGACCTAAAAAGTATCCAAATGTAAAAATTAAATGCCAATATTTTTGTTATTATTAGTGAAAATTTCTTTTGGTTTCTTCTTACCTTCCCAATTTATTTTGTCCTCTTTTTTTTTTTTTTCTTCACTTCTGAATTCTAGGGTCAAGTTATGATACTGTACAGGTAAATTCAGTCTGTTAACAGCAAATAGCCTTTTTTGCAATTACTGTGTTCTCTATATAGGAATTAGCTATCTCTCTATATAGCTGGCTACTCCAGCAATAAATTTAAATGTTAAAAATCATCACTATTGCAATACATTTTATCACTTGCTTTCCTTGGCCACTATTCTAGCTTAATTGATAATTTTAAATTTAAAATGTGGTCACTGGTATATTCCTGGAAATCATCCTGGTATAACACCTATGATATTTTGTGTTATCCAAAATATTCAGAGCATTGGAGTCTGAGATCAAATCAAATATTTTGATAAGAAGCCACTAAAATCACCCTACATTTTTTAATTGTTTTCCATAGAATTAGTATATATGCAGCATCTAATGTACAGATTCTTATATAAGTTTGTGGGTGAGCTGTTTGAAACTTGGAACACTTTTTAAAATTATTTTAAAATATCAGGGAAAGAATTACATTATCAGAGTTAGACCATAGGTCCGGCGCCGTGGCGCACTCGGGAGAGTGTGGCGCTGGGAGCGCAGCGACGCTCCCGCCATGGGTTCGGATCCTATATAGGACTGGGCGGTGCGCTCACTGGCTGAGCGGTGCGGGCGACACGACACCAAGGGTTGCGATCCCCTTACCGGTCACAGAAAAGACAAAAAAAAAAAAATTGCAGAGTTAGACCATAAACACCATCTAATAGCTAGAGTTTTTCTCTGGCTAGAATATCTGATTTGACATACATTTACAATGAGCCTTATCACATTAAATAACAAATCATTACTCCAGGTTGGCATTTAGGAACAAGGGACCATGATAATTATTATAGCTAGGAAGATTTTATATAGATATATCATAAACATACCCTATAAGCAATTAAATTACCAACAAAGGAAAGTAGGTGATAATGTATTTTTTAATTTTTTAATTTTATCATTTATCAAAAAAGCCTTAAACCACAGATTTTAATAGAATCCTAATTACTCTCGATAACTTTGATATGAGAAAACAAATATCAATACCTACAACACAGTCTTTCTCTATCCCTTCACTCTGCCAGGAGAATCACATATCAGTCACCTAAGGAGCAAGGAACACATTGATTAAGGGAATATCTATCATTCATAGTTGAAAGACTATATAACCAAAGCATGATTCTCTTAGGCAGCTAGAAAATTAGAAACAGGCATTAAAAGATACATGCCAATTAGTAAGAGGAAACTCTACTGGCCACATTATTTGTATGTTAGAGCCCCTATGTAATGTAATATATTTAATATTCAAGCTATCTGTAAATATAATATTTTTCTTTTAAAGTCTTAGCTTCATTTTTCTTAACCTCTACCATTCATGTTATTATCCTGCTTGCCATTCTCAAAATTACAAATTCTCCTCCCAGAGAAACATTGTCCCCTACCTGATATTCTCACTTATATTGTTTTCTTATAGGAAAATGTAATTTAACATTCACACCATGTCAAACAAACACATGATGTTTCTCATAGCATTCCCCATGAGCAGTGAGAATAGTCCTGAAATTTTCACTCTGCCATTTTTAACCCTTTTAAACTATCTGGAATGATCCAGAGAACCTGAACTTATTCTAGTGTAGGTCAAGGGCTAGTCTATATCCAGAACATTATCTTTTTCATAATTTTATCCTGCTGGGATATAATTAGACTAAACTCTTCCTCAACAAATTGATGCCCTTCATTGAACACCAACAAGATGAACCAGTGTCATCCACCAGAAGAACTGCTTAAACAACCCAGGCCTTGAGTATAGAATAGGAACACCACAAAGCCCAACACACGCTCCGTGAGCTCAAACACCACTATAATGAAGTAGGGCTCTCTAGCCTTGATTCATAAAAATCAACAAATGTCATGTTAGCTGGAATCCTTGACTGGGTATAAAATGTTACAGATTTCCAGATCATATCCTAAGACCACACAAATATTATAGAGAAGCAAACAGTAAAAGAAAGGAACAACTGGCATTGGAAAGGGTTGTGTTATGTCAATAGAAGTCCTTTTTATAAAACAGTAAGACAAATATCACACTTTTTCAACTGAAGACAAGATTTTGGGAGATGATAAAAGTATAAAGGGTATAGGATTGAATTAGGCTGCTGAAATTAAATCCCAGCTCCACCACTTAATAGCTAAGTGTTTTTTGGTCAAATTACTTAACCTCTCAATTTCCTTATGGTAGATAATTACAGTATCTACCTTCACACAATCATTGTTAAGAATAATTGAAATAATACACAAGAAGCACTTGCCATGATTTTTGGTACATCATAAACATTCAATACCTATTAATTATTTTATTATTGCTTACAAAATGTACTTAATTTTTAAACTTTGTCCTCTTTTAGTGTTCTTTCTCTCCATTTTATTCGATATTAATATAGTGTTGTTGCAGAGCAATCAATTTGAGATTAATAAATACTTCTTGAAAAAAATTTTTTCTTCCAAAGTTACACAAAACTTTGGTTATTTCAGTGTGTCGTTTTACCTCAGTTTCACAGAGACACTATTTTTCCTCAAGCTAGGGTAGTGCCAGTGGACTTGCAGATATTACTGTTAGATGAAATTCCTTGTGGTTTAAAACCTTGCAGGGAAATAGAATTCAGTGTTCTTCTGAATCAGAGAGAAACACACATGTATATTCACACACCAAGAAGGATAAAATTTTATTGACTTTTTTTCTTCAACTAGTGAATTTTTCCATTATGTTCTTCCTGCCTCTTATGTCCACATATATACATTAAAGTTTTATGTCTGACCAACAGATGTCAGAGCTAGAGTTTTGGGGTTTTTTGTTTGTTTGTTTTTGGCAGCTGGCCAGTACGGGGGTCCAAACCTGTGACCTTGGTGTTATAAGGCTGCACTCTAAGCAACTGAGCTAACTGGCCAGCCCAAGAGTTATGATAGGGTTCATCTCTAGTATTTGTAGACAAAGAAGTTCGCCTCAATATTTTGCCTAAAAACAGTGAATGGGACTTAATACAATGTACTGCCTTCTTACTTAATTCAGGATCTTAAATTATAACATAACCTGCTTTAGAAAGGCATAAATCAGTGAAAATTACATGTCAGTATAGTATTCTCCTGGACTTTGGTGTTATCAATACTATGCTCTAACCAACTGAGCTACCTGGCCAGCCCCCAAAAAGGACACTTGTAAAAAAAAAAAAAAACAGTTCAATTTACAAAAGCACCCAGAAGAGTAAAATACCTCGGAATAAATTTAACCAAGGAAGTGAAAGACTTGTCCACTGAAAAGTAGGAAAACATTGCTGAAAGAAATTAAAGAAGATCTAATAAATGGAAAGACATACCATGTTCATGGATTGGAACACTTAATATCATTAAGATGGCAATATTTCCCAAAACAATCCTCATATTCAAGGCAATCCCTATCGAAATTCTAGTGGTCTTTTTTGTAGAGATGGAAAAGACAATCTTCAAATACATAGAGAACTGCAAGGGGCCCCAAAAAGCCAAAACAATATTGAAAAATAAAAACAAAGTTGAAGGGACTTATACTTCCCAAGTTCAAAACTTACTACAAAAGCTACAGTAATCAACAATGTAGTGCTGCCATAAAGATAGACATACAAATCAATGGAACAGAATTGAGAGGCCAAAAACAAACCCAAACATCTGTGGCAAGTTAATTTTTGAGAAGGATGCCAGGATCATTCAATGGGGAAAGAATAGTGTCTTTAACAAATCATGCTGGGAAGTGAAAAGGCAACTCCACAGAGTAGGAGAAAATACTTACAAATCTTATCTCTGAAAGGGTCCTAGCATCCAGAATATGTAAAAAACTTTTGCAACTCAACAACAAAAACAAAAACAACTCAACTTGAAAATGGACAAAGGGCTCGCCAATTAGTTCAGCTGGTTGTAGCGCTGTGTTATAGCACCAAGGTCAAGGGTTCAGATCCCTGTACTGGCCAACCATCCAAAAAAAGAAAAGAATAGAAAAGAAAATGGACAAAAAACTAAACATTTCTCCAAAGAAGATATACAAATGGCCAACAAACACAGAAAAAGATGTCGTATCTACACTATTGGTTGTGAAGGAAATGCAGCTCAAAACCACTTGAGTTACCACTTCATAACCACTAAGTGGCTTTACTTTAAAGGACAGAAAATAAGTGTGAACAAGGATTTGAAGAATAGGAACCCTCATATATTGCTGGTGGGAATATAAAATGACAGAGCCACTGTGAAAAACAATATGGCAGTTCCTCAAAAAATTAAACCTAGAATTACCATATGATCCAGCAGTTTCACTTCTGACTACTCAAAAGAACTGAAAGTAAGGTCTCAAAGATATATTTGTACATCTGTGTTCATAGCAGCATTACTCATAATAGGCAAACAGTGGAAACAACCCAAATGTCTATCAATGGCTTGGTGAATAAACAAATCAAAGTATATACATGCAATGGAATAATATTCAGCCATAAGAAGAAATGAAGTACTGATACTTGCTACAACTTATGACCCTTGAAAATGTTATGCTGAGTAAAAGAAAGCACATAGAAATGGTCACATGTACGATTCCTTTTATATGATGTATCTAGAATAGACAGTACATAAAGACTGAAAGCAAATTTGAGGTTACTGGGGGAAGGGCTGATGAGGAGTGGGTAATGGGTAATGAAAAGTTTGGAAATTAGAGAGCTGGTGGTTGCACAACACTGTGAATACCCTAAAGACCACTTCATTTTACACTTTAAAGTGGTTAATTGTATATATATGAATTTCACCTCAAAAAAAAAAAAAAAAGGATGGTTTGAAATGGCACTTTCATTGAAAGTTAATGGAAATGTAAAATGAGAATTAGGAAAATTCTCTAATCCCCAACAGTAGGAGATTAATTGTATTGTTAAATGATAAGTGAATACATAGGCAAGAAAAATATGCTTTGTATTGTCTGTGTAGATATCGTTTTAGAAGAATAATTTTAAAAGGTATACATAATAGTATATGTCTTTTACACTGTCACCTTTAATTTCCTCTTTGTTAATGGGATTTTGGTATTTCAATAATCAGCTTATCTATTTCTAAAGAATTTTAATGATGAGTAAATACTCATGAAATATCAAGTGAAAATAATGCTATACTATGCTAAAATGTGTTTATTTGTGCATGCACATGCATTGGAGGAAAAATACATGACTAAAAGTATGCTAAAATATGAGTATCTCTTCATTTTGAAAACTTTGTATAATTTTACTTTATTCTTTTCAATAGTATTTTAAGCTTTCTTCTTACATGAGCAATTTTAATTTGAAATTTATATCCTCTAATCTGTTTAACAGAGTACTTTGGTTCTTTTCAGAAAGGTAATTATAGGAAAATAGTTTATAAGCCTAGTTTGATGTCTGTTAAGCCAGTCTTTGCTAATAATGTCATGAAATCTGGGTATGTTTAATTTTTAATTCAACTCTGTAATAATACACTTTATGTTAATAAAGATAGGTAACATGTAGAGTATTTATTGTGTGAGACACTCTTCTTTTAAGCATTATCATTCAACCAGCACAATTGCATAAGGTGGATTAATTCTACTGCCCATGCTCTTCACTATATTGCTTTATAATTTCATATACACTGTTTAATTTTTAAAATGCCTATCCCTAAATTCATGTTCCTTTCCATTATACCTTACTATTTCCAGCTTAAGAACTATATAAACAATCAGGTATATATGCTTTCCAGTGATTTCATATTTCTTGGTAATATTAGTGATGTTTAGCAGAGCCTCCTCGAATATACATTTACATATTAATTGACATTGTCAC
>NW_007746470.1:0-13437 GCF_000696425.1 Galeopterus variegatus | reverse complement strand
AATTCATCCTAATTACCCCAGGCCCAAAGTATACAAAAGCCTAAAGTTACAGGGGTCTCCAAAAGCTTCCTGTTAAGGCATAGCCCCATTTTAAAGCAAAATCTTTAAAGGTTCTGTGGGAAGAGATATAATTTCAAGAAGGATTTCATATTTTCAAATTTATGCTTAA
This sequence comes from Galeopterus variegatus, assembly GCF_000696425.1. Taxonomy (NCBI): domain Eukaryota; kingdom Metazoa; phylum Chordata; class Mammalia; order Dermoptera; family Cynocephalidae; genus Galeopterus; species Galeopterus variegatus. The sequence goes on along the minus strand of NW_007746470.1, from coordinate 13,268 downwards.
GAAAAAATATAAAATGTTAAATCAAATTTAATAACATATTTGTTTGAAAATAAAATACCCTATTTTATTAGTTCCAGAATTTGTCCTCATCCTCTGTGGTCACTACTTGTACAGATTCCTTTCTACTAAAATTAGGTGGGGTATCTGAAAGACCTAGAACCAGCTTCTCTGAGTATCCTTTCTCAAGGCACCCACAGAGGGAAAAACCAAGCAGTCACAGACAGAAGAAACTCTTACAGAAGCAGTTATTCATTTCCTGAGCTAAGCCACTTCCTTTTTCACACATTTCCTTCTCTTCACCAACGTGTTTTTTGAAATTAGCATCAAAGTGCTCTTGCAACATGTACTTCTGGGTCTAGGGCCAGGAATCTAAGCAAATTCCAATGGCTATGTCATTTTTAATATCATCACTGTAGATACAAAATTAGAACCTCTAACAAAGTGTCATATCAGTAGTATAGAAGGCTCTGCAATAATTGGCATTGCAGCAAAAGAATCTGAACTGTTATGATCTAGACACACGCTTTGAGGAAACAAACGTTGTCAAAGTGAAAACTGAATGCAAAAAAATTGCGGTATATTCTATAAGGAAATCAAGTTTTTAAACTTTTCAAACCTTAAGTAAACTATAATGAGTTGCCTTTTCACTCTAAGTATAATCTTAGAAAAAAAAAAATGAAAGTCTCATAATCATTAAAAGGATATATTTTATGAGACATGTATTCTCAATGATTACTGTCTTGACTTTAATCAAAGCAGATACAGGAAGGTGAACAGAAATGTGACTATCATGATTCTTCTGTGCTAATAAATACTAGGGTACTTCAAATAGTTCATGGAAAAATGAAATTAAAAGATGAATCTTTCCATGAATTTTTTTAAGATACCTCATAAAAAATATAATTTAAAAAAATAAAATAAAGTCAGTCTTACCTAAATACAAAAAGCTTTATTTATTTACCAGCAATAAATGATAACACAAAAACAGACAAACGGAATAAAATCTCTTAAAATGTTTATTTCTGTCAGGATAGCTGACAATTTTCTTTTAAGTATTTTGGTTTATTATTATAATAAGCATTTCCCCCCTTGAAAAATCCATTCAAAATATCTCAATCTTTGAGGTAAAGAACTTGAACTAAAAAACATCATCCTGATTTTATTTTAAAGAAAAAAATTCTTAAAATTCCTTTAGCTTGATAAATAGAAATAATCTCTTCTTGTTCTACTCTGGTGAACATAAATGTATTTTATACAGCAAAGTATCCAGTCACTTATTGGCAAACCGGAGGTGAGAACTTTTCATTTACACGTTTCACTTAAACACAGTGCAACACTGCCATGTTCATATATACGTTTCTTTCTCTTTTTTTTACAGTTACCAATACTCTTCTGGCAAAGATAAAGTTTTGGAATGGCAAAAGCAACAGAAGTTTTAGATCTCAAAGCTCCAGAAGGGAATTAATCTGAGTCTTCATCATCAAGATAGTCCTCGGCATTGCTTAATGTTCGAACTGCATCTAAAAGGAATAGTGAAAAAAAGCAAAACAGAGAAATTACAAATTGCTCGGATTTTGTTTTTCACATTCAAAGCTCTTGAAAATTCAACAAACTGTAATCTTCCTTCTGACCCAGGGATTGTGCTTTCTCCGAGAATCTTTTTCTACTTTGGCTTTTCAGCCTAACTATTAAGTCTCTGCTGCCACAGAGGCTGACACATACATGTAAATGCAAAAGAGTAAAGCATGTGAGGCTAAGGTATCCTTAGGCTGTTTCCAACAGAAAGTCACCAGCCACATGCACTGTGACTAACGTGTAACACACTAGCAGCCACTCCACTCTGATGTTTCCAGCCATCTCTCCTAATGACAAGTGCACATGGCTTTGCCAGTCCACAGCCTGAGGCCTTACCTGAAGGCAAGGTCACTGGGTAGAAAGATAACTAGTGAGGGGAAAAATGGAGAAAAAAGAGAATAAAACACAAAAGCTTCAGTTTCACCTTAGAAAACAGTGAAAATAAAGTATACTCAGAAGCTAAAGACTGAAATTTTTTTTTAAAAGTTTTAAATAGAAATAACTAGGCCCCACCAAATGTTAAATCAACCTTGAACAGGGCTCAAAAAGAAGACATTTGACCTTTGACTGTCACCTGCTCAACTCTAGTCAAATTCTTGTACCAACAGATTACCCTAGATGGAATTCAGGGAGGAAAATGGATAACAAGGTCAGGCACATTGTTGGAGCTCAATAAATGAATGTCATAGCACCCAGACCATGGTCTCTAAATACCATATATTCCCAAAGCTCACTGGAGATAAGACTGATTTCCAAGTCTGAGTCAGGAAATGTAAGAGACAGACCTAGAACTCTTGTCATGCTATAAAGCAAGGGTCCTATTAAACATAGCATCATGTGAAAAGTGTTTAGGATCCAACTTAAAGAGGCTTCCACTAGTCAAAGATGAACAATCAATACAGCTACTAGTTGTAATGGATTAAAGCACATCAAATATTTCAACACACACCCAGTTCACTTGGGTCTCTTTGAAGAATGATAGGCAACCAGCTTATTATTTTGAAAACTCTTAGACAAAGGGCACATATCAAGCATTTATCCTGCCCCTGCTACACAAGCTATTCCTCTGAGTAGTAAAACAGTTGATGAGGGAATATTTCTCTATATAAAATGTTCTAGCTCATAACATGAGAAAAGAGTGAATTAGATCACCATTTTGCAACCATTAGTGAAATAACAGATCTAGACAATGATGATCATCAAAGGATGCTAACATCACAGGAAGAGTGATAACCAAAAATTATGTGCCTCCGATGGAAGAACATGATACTTTACATGATATATTCTTCCCTCCACCTCTCAGACAGATAAATGACAGATAAACAGATGGGTAGATAGAGAGCCAGAAAGAACCTAAATTGATTCCTTACTGGCCAGCCACCAAAATAAATAAATGAATGAATGAGTGGATGAATAAATAAATAAATAGAATGAATGAATGAATGAACCTAGATTGGACCAAACTTCTAGATCTAACACCAATTGACACAAACATGAAGTGCAGAGAAACAGGACAAACACCACCATGGAAATGCAATGAGCAATGTCCACACTGAGAAACTCAAGTCAGTTGACCCAATTTCTTTAATAAATTGCAAGATTCAAAAAGGGAAGAGGACAGAGAAAGGAAACATTGATTAAACAAATAAATGAAGAGACACTTAGCAATCACAAACTGACCTGATATGGATGGACCCTGACTTAATACACTGTAAATAAATAGATAAGTAAACAAAGAATACACAAATATATAAGAAAAAATGGCAAATTTGGACAATGGGAAGATATTTGATGATATTAAGGAATTATTGTTAATTCTTAGGTATGCTAATGATATTGTAGTTTTTAAAGGGAGTCTATCTTTACAGGTTTAGAGAAATGATTATCTGCAAAAAGGAAGGCAGAAGGGAGGCTTGGTACAAGGGAGGTAGAAATTGGTAACATCTTGCACAGGAGCTATATTTCATAAAAGAACAGCAGAGAGTGCAAAGCAGAGCAGAGTCAAAGTTCAGTGACTCCATGCCAGCTTCCAAGCCAGTGCAGGTCTCCAGGCTGGCCACATTCTTGCCATTCTCCTCAAGAGGAATTCTGGAGAACTGGGAGGAACATATTTCGTTCTCTCCAACACACACCCAGGAACTTCAGGACTTCCTGTGTGTACTTGATAAAAAGTAGCTTTTTCATCTAAAACCAAAAAGGCAAATAGCAAAGCTACTTTGCCATCTGTGATATTGTGAAAATATATATTTGGTCTTCATCCCCATCTCCTGACGTACAACTCCAAAGTGATGAGTCTTTTCCTATGCTAATGATGGCTGATAGCCCCTAGGCAGCTCCAGGAATGGGGCCTGATCAAGCAAAGACCAAGGTAGGACTTTTAGTCCCACCCCAGCAACCTCTGGGGAGGGGAGAGGTAAGGGGTTGAAGGTTACGTTGATCACCAGGGCCTGATGATTTAATCAATCATGCCTACATAATGACGTTGCCATAAAAACCCAAGAGGACTGGGTTCAGGGACCTTCTGGTAGCTGAACACATGGAGGTTCCTGGAGGGTGGTGCGTCCAGGGATGGGATAGAAACTTCACACCCTTACCCCCCATACCTAGCCCTGTGCATCTCTTCATCTGTATCCTTTGTAATATCCTTTATTATAAACTGGTAAACTTAAGTACATGTTTCTCTGAGTTCTGTGAGCCGCTCAAGCAAACTAATCAAACCCAAGGAAGGGGTTTTGGGAACCCTGATTTATAGCCAGTTGGTGAGAAGTTCCAGAAGCCCAGACTTGCAACTGGCATCTGATGGTGGCCAGCAGGGGGCATGGGTAGTCTTGGGGGCTGAGGACCTGTGGGATCTGACGCTACCTCCAGGTAGATAGTGTCAGAATTGAATTAGAGGACACCAGCTACAGAACTGCTGGCTTGCTTGCTGGTGGGGAGAAGTCCCCACACATTTGGACACAGAAGTCAGAAGTGGATCTTGTGCTGATGCTGAGGACTGCTGTGCTGTGAGAGTGTAGAGGAAAGGCAGTGTGCGTCTTGCTGACTCCCCCTCACTCCCTCTCACACTATCACAGTCCTGTGTTTTGCCCAGTTGAGATATTCTGTGTCCTTCAAGGGTTACTTCTGCTCTTTATTTTAATCTTGTTTATCCTACTTAAAAAGAAAAAGATGACTTGACACGGTGCAAACTCTGACTCAATGGAATTCAAGAGACAGGCATGAACTGTGCAAATAAATTCCTTCTCCATCCATCCTTTCATGGACAGTTGTCAGGCAGTTTTCTCCGGAAATTTCCCACATGGCCGAGTGCTGAGTGATGAGCTGGATCTCTTTACAGCCCACCTCGGGGCATGGCCAGGGTGGTACATACCTCCTAGCAGCATTCCCATCCTCCCCTATCGCACTTCCACTCTTCCTGAGTTTCCACCTCCCAAATCAAGCACCGGCACGTAAGACAAGTAAGCAAACATAGACAATACATAAATAAATATGTGGTGGAGGGATGAACACAATCCCATGGATGAACCTCATGGCATAATGTAAGTGAAAGAAGTTAGACACACAAAAAAGTACAGACTGTTTGGTCCATTTATATCAAGTTCACAAACAGGCAAAACTAATCTATGGTGAGAGAAGCAGAAGGTACAGAGGGAGGTTTCTGGGGTGTGGGAAATGTTCTCTAGCTTGATCTAGGTTGTGGTGAATAGGTTAAAAAACAGATCTCATCAAGCTGCAAACTTAAGATTGATGCACTTTACTCAATGTATACTGATTTTTTTAAAATTGGAAAAAAACTTCCAAGTAGGACTCAACTTTCAAGTATGGCCTTGACCTCCACTCCCATATCCCAAAGTTATCCTTCATGGTAATTGTAACATGTGAATTGTTTTGTCCCTATGCAAAATCCAAACTCTGCTTTTTAAAGTGAACAACAATATCAGAATATACCTTTTCCAGCTTACGGTTCATGCTGGCAATTACGTATATGGCCAAATGTTCCAACCTTCATTCCAACTGGGATGGATCATAATACAAATTAAAACTTTTTTTAACTGGATGATAGAATGAAGCAAGAATAAAACATAGAAAAAAGTAACATGGAAATTGAAATATAAAAATTCATTCCTTGGCTCTATCTGCCAGGGCCCAAGATTGCTTCATTAAAAATCCATGATCTAATGAGTAAAAACTTAGGAAGGTGGACTAAAGACACAGACACTTGGAGTGAACAGAGAAAAGAGTACCGACCTTCAGCTCGTAAGAAACCTCACTCTATGGTCAGGACATTCTAAAGGGACTCACGCAGCAACCGGAGGTCAGTGACAGAGAAAGGAAGTTAGGCCATCGCACTGCTTCCTGACCCAACCAGGGCAGTAAGGCGTCGGAAGTCGACCTCGAGCAAAAAATCTCTCCCACACAGCTGCAAATATAGCTTCTCAATCAGAATGTCACCAGGGAACACCAGCTCAGCTGACACAACTGTCTCATCCCCTTAGTAGAAGCTATATCCACTTATGCACGAGTATTTACTTTAAAGAAAGACTTTAACTTCCAGGAAGCATTCATGGCTTAAAGAATCCCAAACTAATTAATTATTTACACTGTGTCTGAACTGAAGTAAAAAAAAAAAAAACTGGGACAAAGACATATCTGAAAAAAAAGACAAAAGGGACAATAGATTCATGAGGAGGCTATCATCTGAACTTGGTAAGAGGTAAGGAGGACAATTCTGGGAAGCTTTCTTGGCAAACCATGAAGAAGAGGGACTATTTACTGTTTCTGATGGACTTAAGACAGGAAACCAGGGCACTGACTTTATTTCGTTGTTTTTGCTAGGAATGGAATACGGGACCGCATAACATTGCCTCTTCTCATAAACCAAGGAATACCTGAGGGAGAAATAAGTTTTATATGGGTTCAAAAACTAATGGGGGTCAATTGATAAAAACAGAAAAGTAATCAGTATTCCACTACACACTGTGAAAGTGATAATACCCTCAAAGTTAAAATGGAAGCAAATGTACTCAGCCTCTATAACGGCATTTTGTTTTTTCAAAAGTCATTTTGGTAATTCTCTACCAACAGGGACCAGTCTAAACCTTAGATTCTAAAGCAATACTAGAAAGGTTTAGAAAGATGAGCAGCAATGCAAAGGACTTGCAAACAGCGAGTCCTCCATTACACTAGTTTCTTTCTAGAAAATGGTGGAAAAAATGTATCAACTGTTGGCTTATCTTCAAAGTGGTATTAGAGTGCCAAACATAAGATTATAAAATGTAGTAAGGTTTGAGAAGTAAGATAAAAGGGATTTAATGTCCCTTCCATCCAAAACACCTCCACCAGCTTGGCATGGCATGGACCAGGGGGCTGATGGTGAACAGGAAGGGAAAAAGGAAAGATGGAATGGAAGAGAAGTTCAAGGCACATCCTGCCAGCACTTTGTTCAGGAAATAACTGTGCTAGAATAAAGCTGGGGGACACACATTCGACAGGCTACAGACTGAAGGATCAAGACCACAGCAGTCTCTGAATAGTACCATGAATGAAGCAAGTGTTTTGACGCCTTTCTTTCAAAACAACCACACAAGCTTTCTTTTCTTTATTTGAACTTATTCTTCCACATCAATATTTTTGTCTTCAAGAATGAAACTCTGTTTTTAAAAACCACCCATGAGTAAGTTCCAAAATGTTTAACAAAGTCTAGAATAATTTCAATTACAGTTTATTGATAGCCTCATTTAAAATAAAAACAGAATACAATCATGGAGATGAATTCTTAATTTAAAAATGTTTAGTGATGACCACCCATAAATACATATCTGAAATGAAGGAAGGGTGACCACGGCTTTCTGAAAATGACTGCATGTAAAGCAGGGTGATTAGAACTTGACTGCAAGAACAAAGGAAACATAAAAATAATAGTAAAAGATCTGTGTCTCTCCTCAAATTTGCATTCGCTTGACAGTGTTCTATTTTGGTGGTTCTGATTTAGATCAAGGATATAGAAACAAAGTTCAGGATCATCTAAAGAGTTTACAGATAAATATTTTTTTCCCATTACTAAGCAGATCAATTTTTTCCCAATACTAAGTAGTTGTGAGAGCACCAGAGGGGAAAGAAGGATTTAAAATAAATACCTGTTCCCTGCTTCTTTTTCAGGAGAGATGCACAGGCTGCATTCGTAGCCATGTCCAAGGCCAGCTTCTTCTCAATGTTCCTCAAGTCTGTTCTAGCACCTTCCCAGAAAGAAAAGTAAATCAGGTGTTTTAAAAACTGTATAGTAACAGCCAATCCTCTTCCACCCAAACTAATCACTTTTGGCAAAACTAAGCACAGAACAATTCTGGCCCAGAAGTAAAGTAAACCTTCTCAAAACAATATGTTTGGCATCTTTAATCAGGGAGCTCATTGCTGCAACTGTGATAATCATGCTCAATTAAACCACAGCTTTTCCCTTCGATTCCCTGTAGGACTGCATGTGAACTTTTCAGTGAGGAGTTTACCATCCCCATGGTAAATACTAAATCATCACTTAGACCCTGGTAGCTACGTGTACCTCTGCATGAGTTTTTGGAGTTTACATTAAATATGCTCTTTGCCTCTCCTTTTGCTCAAGAGGCTCATTAGAAAAGACCAGGTGGATTGAGCTTGAGAGGATTAACATTTCATATCTGTAAGTGTACTCTCATGCAAATTAACAAAATGGAACACAAAACCCAGAGGCAATTCATTGTTCCCATAAATCATCTTGTACCCACTTTTTTTTTGTCTTCATTATGTTAAAAATCACGTCAGAATTCATGAATACATTTGCACTGTTAAAGTTTCAAAAATCCAGAAGTATGTTGAACAAAAGCGTAGGCCCCATTTCATCACCCGTCCTCTGCCCTCTCCAGAGGTAACCGTTCTTAACACGTGGGAGGCACTCTCCTCTCCCTTACGTGTGTCAGTCCATTCACAGACACATGTGTACATGTACACAAACTCATATTGCGTGTATTGTAATTTGATTTTTAACTTAACAATGTACAATGGTACTCTTAGCATTGCACAAGTACCTCAAATCTATTTAAATGTTCATAAGTATTCCATTTTGTAGATGTTCCAAAATGTATTTAATCACCCTTCTACTGATGGGCACTTAAGCTGTTCCTAATTTTCATTACCACAAATACTGCAGTGAACATCCTTGAACACCATCTTTGTTCGCATGATTTCTGAAGAATGGTTTCCTAGAAGCGGTGCTGAAACGTAAGGCTAAGTACATTTTTCATTCTGCCAGCTACTGTCGGATTGCTTTTCAAGAAGTCTTCACCAATTTGTACTTCCTGCCATTTTGTTGCAATCACTCCCTCTTTGATAAACAAAAAATAAATGTTCCAAAACTTGTAGGCACAAAAATATTGACTGAACTAAAAAAATGCATGTTTAATTAGGAAAATGACGATCTTGTGTCAAAATCTTTCTCCTGAGCCTATCTAGATCTATCCACAGCTAGGGTTATGTGGAAAACCTCATTCTCTCAGTGTGCTACGGGCCAACAGTTCTGTGACTAAGCATATATTAAATGACACTTTAGAACTCACACACATAATCTCTATCAGGACAGGAAATATTCAGAGACACTTACACTAGAGAAGAAACAACCATTTCCTATGTCCATTTTGACCAGAGCTGATAGAAATACGATGGGAACCATATATATAATTGTTAGTTTTCTAGTAGCACGTTTGCCAAAAGTGAAATTACTTTTAATAATATATTTTATTTAACACAGTATATCCAAAATTCTATCACTTGAAAATGTAGTCAATATAAAAATTACTGTGATGTTTTACTTTTTGTTTCACTAAATCTTTGAAATGTGGCATGCATTTTACACTTACAGCACAACTCAATACAGAAAGCTTCATTTCAAGGGCTCAGTTGCTCATGTGGCCAGTGGCTGCCGATTCAGACAGCACAGCCCTTGGCATAACCTTTAGGGGCTACTATAGTGGTCTTCAGGATATCTGACCTCTTAGACCTGGAGCTTACATCATCAACATACTTAAAATCAAAACCATTTCCTCTCATATACCTTACAACATTGCTCCAATGATCCCTAATGATGGTTATCCCATGACTTGTGGCTTGGGGACTCAAATGTCCTACACGACAGTCTCTGGACCAGGGTGTGTTATGGGGTGATATGCCTGGCCCTTTGTGAAGGTTAATTAATACTCGTGGAACAAATGAATGGATGGATGGATGGTTAGTCCATAATTTCACTGTTGCCTCTGGCTTCTGTAAACAACAGGGTATCAAGGTATCTTCTGTCTCCTTCTAGTACCTGCTCAGCTCATTTACGGACATTGCAGCCACAACATTCTTTCTTATCTGTCAAGACTTTCCTGGTAGAACAAGGGCCTCAGCAACTTTACCCACACAGATTTCTCAGACAGGATCTCCCCCATAGTGGTGTACACACACACCACACACACCCCTTCCGTCTAAGATCCTGGAATCCTGCAGAAATGTACAATAAGTTCTCACTAAAATAACACATAATTTTAAAGCCTGTCAAAGTTTTAATTTATACTAAAAACTAACACAATCAACCCCTATAACTTCATCTTATCATGGCAACTCTGTGGTATAGAAAGAATAGAGATTAAAATACCAGTTTTAAAATAAGGGGACTATTATTCTTCCCACTATTTCAAATGGTGATTTGATGTAGCATATGTTTCAGGGTAAGCAAAGACCAGATACATTCAGCACAAACTTTACCTTTTTCCAGAAGCAACTGGACAATATCTGCATAACCCTTCCAGGCAGCGGCATGCAAAGCTGTGTCTCCCAATTTATTCTGTGGTGACAAAAAAATGAAGTAAATTTTTCATTTTTTCTCTTCAATAAGTGGTGCTGGGAAAAATGGGTATCCACGTTCAGGAGAATGAAACTAGATCCCTATCTCTTACCATACACAAAAATCAGCTCTAAATGTATTAAAGACTTAAAAGAAAAAATCTGAAACTATGAAGCTATTAGAAGTAAACATAAGGGAAAATATTTCACGAAATTTGACCAGGCAAGTATTTTTTGGAGAAGACCTCAAAACGCAGGCAACAAAAGCAAAAAGAGACAAGTGGGATTACATCAAACTAAAAAGCTTCTGCCCAGCAAAGGAAACAATAATAGAGTGAAGAGGCAACTTACAGGATGGGAGAAAGTCATTTCAAACTACGTGTCTGACAAGGGGTTAATATGCAGAATATATAAGGAACTCAAACTCAATAACAAAAACAAAAACAAATAACCTGAACAAAAAATGGGCCAAAAAACTGAACACACATTTCTCAAAAGAAGGCATACAGATGGCCAGCAGGTATACAGAAGAACCATCATCATCACTACCACCAGAGAAATGCAAATCAAAACCACAATGAGGTATCATTTCACTCCAGTCAGAATGGCTATTATCAAAAAGAAAAAAAATAACAAATGCTGGCAAGGATGTAGAGAAAGGGGAACTCATCCACACTGCTGGTGAGAATGTAAATTAGTACAGCCACATATACAAGTTGCTCAGCTCGGAGAATGAGGATGGACAGCTCCAGGGAGAAAAAAAGGAAGCCACTGACTATTTTACACATTTTTGAAGAGGATATCAAGAGTATAAAACATCATATAAGTCTTAGTGAGATCCAAAAAAAAAGGCAGATAAATAAAAGTTAATAGCACAGAAACAAAAAAGTTACATAAGCAGTGAACACTACTTAAACAGACATAATGTAAACATTAAATTGTAACATAACCCCAAACCCTGATAAGACACTGGAGGAGCAGAGGAACAAAGGTTGGGTGCTGGGGGCTGGAAGATGAGAGCTGGGGCCGCTGACAAGCTTAACCCTTCACCCACCAAATAGGAAGCCCAGATGCATGTGATGTCTCATGACAAGGCAGCTCCACAAGTCTCTGCCTTAGTGACATGAAAGTACAAGAAGAAAGAGGGAAAAAAAAAAAAAGAAAGTTTAAAGTGATATATGAGAAGGAGTGGTGTAGGCATTTTGGGCTTTGTAGAATTTAAATTTTAGTAGAATAATAATTCTTAAACCATTTGACTAGAATACTTTACACACCCATAAGTTGCACTGCACTAAAGAGAACAAGGCAGATATGTTCAATGATTTCCACAAAGAAGTCTCACCTGTTGGTTCAGTTCAATATTTGGTTGAGTAAACAGCATTTCCACTATGTCTGAAATTCAAATAGAAAAGATATTTCTTAAGAATGAAAAGTAAAAGCCTGACAAAACTAGGCATAATAATTTTAAAAGAGAGGATTCTTCAGAAGAATCTCTGAGATAATTCTTATAACAAATTTTTCAAAATCTATGTATAGAGAAACTTAACAATCTAAAAAAATTATCTGGGGACCTTTTTGTTCCCCCAAATACTTTTGGCTTTTGCATTTCACATGACATCTATTATAGGAATATTTTTATATTTGCTATGATATTTAGTATTACATAGCTAAGATATTTATTAGCTAAAATAAGATGGGTTTCTTCTGGCAGATAGTCACAAATTTTCCTTTGGCTATGCTATTTAATTTGTGGGCTCTTTGTTTCTCATTGTTGTTGGGTTTATTTTCTGTATTGCAGGGGGAGGTAGAAAGAGAGCAGGATGGTAGATTTTTGGCCAGGATGAAATATACCTAGCAATTCAATTTTCATTATTATTGATTATAACAGAGAAAAGTATCAATTAAATCACTCACTTAAGCAAATGCTGTCTTTCTCCTGAATCTCATAGTTTGTTTTAAACTTAACATGCAAATTATAAAAGCATACCTTGGGAAAGACTAAGCTACTGGAGCCAATTTTGCCCTTTTCTTCTATAAAATTAGATAGTGTGCTTGTTTTTATATTACTGTTGTTTTCTGGTAACCTTTCTAAGCTTGAGGGAGGAAAGGAAGCTTCCAGTCTTTCAAGTGAGAGAGCTCCATGCAGGGAGGCTGGCCAACCACATTCTACCCACTGTCTACAGAGCTTCCAGGAACAGGCTTTTTTGTCTGATGTTCTAAAGAATTCAGAAAGAAGAGCCAACTTTTTAATTTTTCTTCTCATATATGTAAATCTGGCTCCCTTGGGTGAAACACATTTTCAGCAGCATAGAAAGTTATTATAACGAACAAAACGTGATACCTTTGTGGCCCCCGTGACAAGCCCAGTATAAGGCAGTGCTTCCAGCTTTGTCTAAGCCATTGACACCTACTCGGTTGTCCAAACACTCTCTCAACCAGCTCAAGTTGCCTGCAAGAAATTTTACATTTATAAAAACACAAGAAAAATGCTCATTTTTTGTTTTGCTTTTAAATCAACTTCATCCAGCATACATTTCCATTTGCAATGCATTAATCTGTAAGTCTTAAAAAGACTTGCCCACTAATGCATTTATTATGCTACATTTTGACTTCCAGCTTATTAATGGAAAGTATTAAGATCAATTTTAAATGTAGGCTAATGGGAAGAGTTGCCTAAATGGCTCTACTTAAGATATTTCTACTATTATATATATATATATATATATATATATATATATATTATTTCTACTATTATATGTGTGTGTGTGTGTGTGTGAAGATATTTCTACTATTATATATATATGTGTGTGTGTGTGTGTGTGTGCGTGTGTGTGTGAAGGTTA
>NW_007746469.1:0-13439 GCF_000696425.1 Galeopterus variegatus | reverse complement strand
GCTTTTTCCATTTTTATATTTCTATTTCCCTTCTCCAACAATTAGAAAAGCAGCCCCAATTATCTTTCAATATATGTATTTGTTAGCTCAATGTCCTGTATATTTCCTGACCCCATTAGGCTGCCACACAGCTGGGACCCTCTTCACATGGAACTTAACGCCAGATGGCTGCTGCCCCCAATCTGATACCCTCCTCACATAGGTCCAAACCTGGCATCCTTCTAGGAAAAAAAAAAAAAAAAAAAAAAGGCCAACCTCTTAGTATAATCCACAATACCCTTCACAAATCTAGACCTTATATCTACAGTTTCAGGTCTCAATATTACCCAACACGCAAACCCAAACTGCTTGCAGTTCCTCAAATACACTTTGGGCCACTGTAAGCAATATTTTCTTTTGCCTATAGTGTCTTTTTCCAGCATTCTTCACACATGCCCTGCCTGAACCTTCTCTGTTTGCCATAGTAAGTACTTACATAGGTAAGTAAGCAAAAAGTATTTTGTGGAAAGAAGTAAAAAAGAAGAATGAAAAAAGAGACCCTTAGTACATCAATAAATTTGTAAATTATTTTACAAAATAAATGTAACTCAAGCTTCCTACTTCTCATCTTCACCCCAATGCAGGATGCCAGGCCTTCCTATAAATTATCCTCCCAGGGCGTTTCTGGGAATTATCCTGAAGTGTCTCACACGTGTTCATGAATAAGACCAGTTAGCTAACATGCACCTACTATGGCAAATCTGTCATTTCACTCTTCTTTGTCTCTCTGTGTGTAGTAATTTGAGGTCTGCTGATTCCACTGCCTCCATATTATTAAGCTTGGGCAGGTCTCATCTGTTCTCCTCTTCTGGGAGACTGTTCCCCCTCTGCTTTGTACTGTTGATTACAGGTTGCTACTGTCATCAACAGAGCACAACTGCAGTTTCTTCAGCATGTGCCCACTCCCACTGAGCCTACTTCCCCTCTGCTCTAAACATGCTTTGTCAAGTAGCACTGCTGTCAACCGTAGTGACCCACACCTTTCTAACACTATCAGCACAGTGTAGTCTGCAAAATGAGTTACTCAGTTGACTGCGACAAAGGAGAGAGACTTCCTTTCTCCTTGTCTCTCAGTTACAGCGTGCAAGGGCCATGCTGTTTGTCCTCAAGCATCTTACAGTAATTCTCCTGTTCTTTCTGATTATTTTCTTCTAGCACCCCCATCTTTCTATCTCCAAAGTCTCTGACATAAGGCCTAAAAGGTCTGGACCAGAAAACAAAACAGATACCAGGTTGAATTCAGAAGTGTTGCTTCTCTTAATAACTGAGTTATCACCAAGGTTGGCTCTTTATTCTTTATTTTTCTTAGAAATACTCACTTCTGTTCTATGCATCAAAGATTACTGGCGGGCCAACCCTGCTGGTCTCCACATCCCAGATATGGCTGAATCCCTGCAGTAAACACATGTGAGGGCGACACTGAGAACATGCTATCCAGAAAGGGTCTTAAACACTAAAACAAACACAAATATTTAAACATGGAATGCCCTTTCTTGCTCCATGTTTTTCATATTTAATACATTTCATTAAAATCTGTAAATTTTTATGGAGTAAATAAAATTTGGAAATATTTCACAAATTAACATTTTTATCTCAATTTCAATGTGATTAGGCCTACAGTGTCACACCACATACCTCACAGCATTTCAGGCAGTGAAGGTACACTACTGGTAGGCTCATCACTTCTGTCAACATTCCAAAAGCCACTTCCAGACAAACACAAGGAGGGAAAGGGATAGCTGGAAAGAGAGACAGCAGGCAATAATCTGCCTGGCTAGGAATTGTCAGTAAGGTTATTCCAACAATGAGAGGATTCATTGTTTATGCCATGAGAACATAAGGAAAAAACAAACACTTTTCTTGCAAGTTCTGTACTCAGTTTGTTATAGGCGTCGGGAGAAAAAACACCCTTGGAGATTGATATAGAAAAAGAGAAAAAGATTTTTATTTCCAGCAGCCGGACCGCACCAGCCAATTCAAGGTGCGGCCCTGAACCTTCTTTGTTCTCAGTTTTTAAAGCTGCAAGCGTGGCAACTTGGTGGCCCGTTCACCGTGCCAAGAGGTATTAGCCAATGTAAGCAAGCCAACAGTACATGAGATAATTTTGCAGTTAGCAGAGCTCCTCCTGTCCCACCCCCACTTTCCTGCCTAACTTTTACACAATAGAGGGGCTATCTTTAGTGGCGTCAGTCCTACTCTTAGAAAGAGGGCATTACTGCAAGTTCAAATCTACTTTGGAGGATAATATGTACCAATAAAGCATGAATGTAAATAAGACAAAGGATGGACTGGAGGAAAAAGAGAATAATTCAAATTCTCTGAAAATAAAAGCAAATTTTAAACAAAATGTGCAATGAATATCAACATCACTAGCAGTTTTATTTTATTCAGAAATTGAAAATTTTTAGAAATTAAAAATTTAGAAATTAAATTCCTGACTTTGTAAATTGATGAATAAGCAAATACTATACATTAAAATATTTTTCCCATCAAGCATTCTATGCAAAAAAATTTTTCTTCAAAGTTCCATTACTAACAAATTCCACTCTCCATTTTTCTTCATTTATTTTGATACTTGTAGCCATCCCTTAAATTGCCTGTTTCTTGAATTTTAACACCCTGTCCTCCTAAAATTTTTACATTTTGATGAAGAAAAAGGAAACACATATGTATGTGTTTAAAACTGTAATACTTTTTTTTTTGGCAGCTGGCTGTCATGGGGATCTGAACGCTTGACCTTGGTGTTATAACACCATACTCTAACCAACTGAGTTAACTGGCCAGCCCAACTGTATTACTCATAAATTGATCTCTCCAAGAAATATATCTCAATCTTAAAAAAAAAAAAAAAAACCAAAACAGAACAAAAACCCTGCAGGGAGAAGGGGATGAAGTGGGCAGAGGCTTTAAAAGCATGAAGGAATAAGAACGGCCAAGAAGTGAGACAGTAGGTTGTAGATTTTAGTCCATTTGACACACTGGATAATTTTAAACTAAAAAGAAGATATCAATTCAGTTACAACTATAATTTAAAAAACAGCACATCATACCTTAATAGAAAATCTGGATGGTGGCACTTTTGAAACAAGAACAACAGAAAAAAAGAAAATACCCTCTCCTTTTGCTGCATTTATTCAATTTGTGGACTCCTACTACTGGTGGTCCTTGAGACAATATCATAAAAGATTTCTAGACAAAATGGATAAATATGACCATTTATTTAAAATTCAGGCAGTTTTTCAAAACAGTATTTCTATTCACAGTGTCCAATTATCTAAAAGGTATACACAGGTTGCATTGCTAGCTATTATGATTGATTGATTTTTTTTAACAAATATACTAGCATTATATATATACAAAATGAATCTTATCTCTGTTCAAAGTATCCATTTTGAGCACTTATACATCAATTTCACTGAAGAAAATTCAAAAAGAGTCATTCCAAAAGTATGATTGATGGATTGTGTGTACATCTTCCCAAGGGGAGTAATTCAAAAGGAATACACACATTTTTATAAATAAACTCTGATATATTTGTTTAAAATTTTGCCTTACTAATTTATACTCGCATGAAATGTAGAAAAAATGCTTAAAGACACAAATTTCTCTGAAGAAATTAATTTTCATACGAAATTTATATATTTAAAATTAATCTTTTCTTGCCATACAATAGTAAAAAAAAAAAAAAAAAAGACAGTGATAAGGAATAGGTAGGTAAATATTATAAGGTCAAACAAGGACAAAAGGCCATTATATTCACTTCCTTTAGAGAATTAGGTGACTACCGAGGAAAATGAAAAAAACCCTCAAACCTACAGCAAGTTTTCTATAACAAACAACAATAAATTCCCTGAGGACAGTCTTTAAAGTCTACATATACAAAAATTCTCAAGTTTTACAAAGCTTTACTTCAGTTTTTACTTTTAGTTGTAGTGTATGCAGAAGTGGTTCCAAGTAATAAACAATTCATCGAAAACGCAACTTATTATGAAATAATACTACCTCTAGAAAAGCAAACTACTGCCAATTACATTTTGGCACTTTAAGGACAGTAACTTTAACTTTGATTGGTGCAGTGTTCTGAAATAGGTAATTAAAAACTTACTTGCAACTTGTAATTACTGTAACTATGTATCTAGGTAAACAACCCCATGAGCATTTTTAAATACATATACTTTCTTCAATTCATCTTAATATTAAAAACTCTTCCCAAAGTAGCTTTTATTTTAAAACTTTTTTTAAATACAAGGCATGTAATTTTACCTTTTTTATTTATTATGAAGTGGTATAAAACAAATACTTTGACCACAAACCCTAGGTGTTCAATGTCTTCAACTAAACTACTGCAATTAATATGAAATTCTAAATACAGAATATAACGCCACATAAATAGTATAACAGCCAAGTACTGTCTAAGAAGCCATATGTTTTTCCCCATTGTTCAAAAAAAAGGAGATGACTTCCCGTCACTTATGTTTCTGATTAGCAAGGTGATTTATGCCACAATCACTAAAAATGCCAGCAAGTGAATGAGAAAATGCATAGTGACTGCACCAGATGTGCACAATAAACAGGAATCCCATTGTAATCTCTGGTACTTAGTTTATATGAAGGTAATGTAGGAAACACTCTTGGATATGGTGAAGTCACTCTTTTTTTACACTTGACTATAAATGATATGAAATAAATTGTGTGTTTTATACTTTATGGCATGCATACATTGATAAATTAGGTACCGTTTTGTATCCCGACTTATCTACAAGACAACCTGGCTAAGATCATGGGGATTAATTGCTTCAGAAGTGTGAAATGCAGCTTTTCCATTCTTTTCTGCACACTCAGTGAAGAAACAATGATTAATCACTGTTTAACTATTCTCTTGAGGATCTAACAAGATTGCCAAAGCAGGACTTATCCTCATAAATCCAAAAAATACAGGCTTAGATTTGTTGCCAACAACTGAAAGAACATGAACTTAAACCCATTTGTTATCAGATTAAAATAACGTCAAGGTTTTAGAACCCTACTTGTACACGATTCCCTTTAATTGATGACATCAATGGGAAATTATATTAACACATAAGATATAACAGAAGCACACATATTTTACAAAAGTAACAATAAGCATATTTTTTAAGCTTATAAGATATCCTTGGCCTAATAATGTCAAACAACATACTACTGAACTTGAGCTGATAACATCCCTAGCTATGTAAATACTTCAATTTCTCTGTTCTATTTTTAAGAATGAAAATACACGTTCTCAGATGAAAAATATCGTAATGGCTATTTCACATAGGAAATCACTACTTATTTCAAGAAGATTTATTCCAGAGAATTATGTGGGTAAAGCAATTCAGTTCCAATAGTATTAACATAATGATATTATGTCTTTATAAGACCGAAAATGTAAAACTCCAAACTTCTAAGCCTATACTATAAGCGATCCAAAAACATGTAACATTTTGAAAATGTTAGTGGCATGATTGTCAAATCATTACAAATTAAAGATTTTAAGAACCCCCTTTAAATGGGTCAGCTGTTCAGACTACAAAGTACTCCTGAAGTAGGAACAACCTAAAGTAAAAACTTCAAATTTCTACATAAAATAGAAATATTTGATGAATATACGTTGCATAGGTGAATGTAAAATAAATATACATCCTCCTTCCAATTATAAAGGGTTAATCTTCTGTTTTTCTGATTATGTGTTCATATAACTTCCCCTTTCCAAAGGGTACCACAGAAGACTACCAGAACTGCAAGGAAAAAGAGGTGAAACTGTTAGTCAATTTAATTGTTCATTAAGGTCTTGAAAAACTGAGTAACAGGAAAAGAAGGTGAAACAGATTTGGTATTTTTCACATTTTGCTTTTACCTAGGTTTGGCTGTTTCTCTATTACCACAAAAGTAAGAGCATTGTCTAGTACATATACAGTGAAAACCTAAAAAAGAATCACAAGACACCATGAGCAGTATCCACAGTCAGAGGGGGAGTTATATCACTATAGAGAGCTGGGAGCTTGAGCAAAAGGAGTAGAAGAGCAACACTGTTACAGCTCAGAAACACAAAAGAGAGCTACCAACAGGTAAATGCTGGATCTAATGCTGTTATTGTAGCCCATATTTACCTACGGTGTTCCTGGGCCGAGGTGAGTAGGAGAAATATGAATCATGATAAACACCATAAACCCTTGGCATTCATAGATTTTTACAATTTCAACTCTGTTCAAGCAATCCAGGACATGAAGTACCTTATCATTTTTCTGATAAGTGAATTTGAACCAGAAGCACCCTATGGCTGGTCTAAGAAAGGAGTTGATGGCCCTGCTTCTGATCTTAATATAGCTTGGTGGTTCTCTAGAACATTCTATAGACACATTTATAAATGTGAGACTTTTCAAAAACATCAAGAGGTGTATCATTCGTAAATGCCTACTGTATGTCTTAATTTTCCTTTTTATTGTCCTCTTTCTTGGAGCATTCCCATCAAGTACGCTACTTCTCTACTATTTTAAACAATCCTCTCTTGACCCCAACTTCCCCCTTGAGCTATGTTTCTCTTCCCACTCTCCCTTGAACCCATTCCAATCAGAATTTTGTCCTCTACTGAAGCTTCTCTTCTCAACATCATCCATGACCTCCCATTCCTAAATCCAAAACTCAATTCACAATCCATGCCTAACTTCATCTGTCAGTAGGATTTGTCACAGATGATTACTCCTCCTTTCTTGAAACATTTACATCACTTTCAGATATTCTGAAAGACAAATGAGTTCTCCTTTTAGCTCACTGAGTTTTCCCTCTCTGGCCTCTTCTTACTAATTCCTGTTGTTCTCCTAACGCCTTTACTTAAGGTACCCCACGGATAGGACCTTAAACCTCCTCTAGCATATTTAATGGATTGATTCAATGTTACATCTTTAAATACCATCTAAAACTGACAACTTCCACAGTTTTTCCTTCATCCCAGACCTCTCCACTGAACTCTGTGTATCTAACTGCCTCCTCGACCTTTCTACTTGAATGTCTAATAGACATCTCTAAGTTAACATGTTCAAAATCAAACTCCTGACCTTCTCTCCTAAATGTACTCCTTTTATTACCTTCCTTTTCTTCATTACATGAAATTCTATCTCTAACTCAATTCAAACCATCAGCAAATCCTGTTGTTCAAACCATAATTATCTCTTACCTCTAACCTTCTAGATGGTTTCTCTGCTTCTACTCTTGCTCCTTTAAAATCTGTTCTCAATCTGGCAGCCAGCAATTCTTTTAAACTATAAATCAAATGATGACACTCACCAGTGGCTCCCTATCTCATTCAGAATAAAAGCTAAATACAAATCCTTAAAAGACCTAGATTCCCAGTTACCTAATTTAATCCCTACTACTCTCTATTCAATTTGCTACAGCCACACTGACCTTGAGCACATTCCTTGAACAGATCAATAATATTTAGGGACTCTGCACTTCTTCTTCCCTCTGCCTGCAATGCTCACTCCCTAACCTCCTTCAGATCTTTCCTTCAAATGTTACCTTCTCAGTGAGGCTTTCCCTGACCACCCTATTTAAAATTTCCATCCCTCTCCTTATACCCTGAAATCCCTATCTCCCACTCTCTGCTTTATCTTCCTTCACAGAATCACTAACGAACCTACTGCATATTTTGCTTATTTAACTTATAATTTGTCAACCTCTCCACCCTAAAATGTAAGCTTAATCAAGTTAAGAATTTCTGTCTATTTTCACTGTGACAACTTCTAGAACAGTCTTCAAGAGTCAGACCAGCTTCAAATTTCTCAGGAAGAATAATGGATACTAGAAAAAATTGAAGCATAGCCTTCAAAGTCCTGAGGAAAATTATTTTATACCCAGAAACATACATTCAGTTAAAAATTATCAATCAACTGCAAGAATAAGATAAAAGTATTTCCTAATATGCACAACTCAGAAAATTCATCTTCCATTTAACCTTTCTGAAATTTTATTTGAGAAATCTAAGAATGATGATGACAATGAGATAGAAGAAACAGTGGAACTAACCAAGTAATATAATGAAAAACTTCTTCACAAAGAGTGTAAATATCCTTACAAAAATGTTACTTTATGATTTAGGAGCCTAGAAGTACAACTGTGTTATGCTATCAATAAAAATGGAGACTTAGGTCTCTTGTGAGCATTAAACAAAAGAACAGCAATTTAAAACTGATAAAAGCAAAAACTATACACCAAAAAAACCACAGTACAAATGTAAAACAAAATGTAGTATGATTTTGAACAAATGAAAAAGAAACCTTTTATTCTGGAAATACATGTCCAGAAGTCAGTTAATTCTAGAGAAAGACAGAACTGAGTGATATTCAGAATTGATGTATAATTATTATATAAGAAATATAATCATTATGTAAGAAATAAGAATTATATATAGGAAATATATAAGGAATATATAATTATTTCTCTACAATGTTATTTTGCTGAAGGTCATTTATCACTCTCATAAGGTCAATGAATGAAAATATTAGAGAGATAGGCAGAATGGGATCTAGGGTTCTATACTAATATAGGGAGACAACAGTTAAAAACAAAGTACTGTGTATCTTTGAATAGCCAGTCAAGATGATGTTGAACATAAAGAAGTGACAAATGTGTGAGGTGATGGATATACTAAACACCCTGACATGATCACTGCACAGAGTATGAATGAATCCAATTATCATATTGTACTCCATAAATACATACAATGATCATAGGTCAATTAAGAAAAATAAAGAAAAAAGAAACAGAGCATACAATAGTGATTACCAGAGGCAGGGAAAGGAGGGGAGGGGGAGGGGGGCCGGGGAAAGGTTGGTAGACTGGTACAAAGTTACAGTTAGACAGGAAGAATAAGTTCTGGTGCCCTAGGGTGGCAACAGCTAGTAATATTGTAATATTTCGAGATAGCCAGAAAAGAGGATATTGAATGTTATAACCACAAAGAAATGATAAATGTTTAGGTGATAGATATACTAACTGTTCTGATCATTATAAAACGTATGCATGTATTAAAACAACAGAGTGTACCCCATAAACATTTACAATGAAAAAATAAAATAAAAATTAAAATGATATTCTGACAATCAAAAAAATAATGGAAAATAACAATTGTTGGCAAGACGTGGAGAAACTGGAACCCTCATCCATTGCTAGCAGTAATGTAAAATGGAGCAGCACCTATGGAAAATAGTTTGATGGTTCCTCAAAAAGTTAAACACAAAATTACCATTTAACCCATCAATTCCACTCCTAGGTATACCCAAGAGAATTTAAAACAGATACTAAAACAGGTAGATGTACACACACATTCTCAGCAGCACGATTCACAATGACCAAAAAAAGGTAGAAGGAAACCAAATGTTAATCAACAGATGAACAGTTAAATTGTGGTATATACACAGAACGGAATATTATTGAGCTAAGGAAAAGAATGAAGTAGTAAGTACTTCAACATGGATGAAAATTAAAAACATTAATGCTAAGTGAAAGAAGCCATACATAAAAGGTTACATATTATATGACTACATTCATATGAAATTTACAAAATTGATAAATCATAGAGACAGAATGCAGATTGATGGATGCCAGGGGCTGAGGATAGTGCAGAATGAGGAGAAACTGCTTAATGGATAAGTTGTTTTTACCTTGGAGCAAAGGAAATGTTTGGAACTAGATAGAAGTGATAGATTACACAACATTGTGAATGTACTAAATGCCACTTATTGTGAATTGTTATAGTGAATTTTTCACTTTAAAATGGTTAGTTTGGGGCCACAAAAATCAATTACATTGTATAATGCTGAATGTACTAATTAGCCTGATTTGAATATCACATGTCACACAGGTATTGATATTCAATGCTGTATCTCATAGATATGTACAATCAACTATGTTCCAATAAAAAATAAATAAATAAAACATAAAATAGTTAGTTTTATGTTATACACATTTCACCTCAACGAATTATGGTAAAAAGATATTCTGCTTTTAGTTCACCCTTTCCTATTTTCTTATTTCCAGAGTACTTAAAGATTTCCATAGACTTCCATATCTTTAAATTTGAAAGGTTCTTAAGAACTAATATGTATGGTTTTGAAAAAAAATTAAGCTTCATTTCAGTTTTTCTGTTAAATTCAATTTAAAAGAACAGATTTTATTTTTTAAACATTGCATCGGTATATCTCTACATAATAGGGCGAGGCATAATTTTTATTTTATTTCTAATTTTCCTTATTTACCAAGCTTTCTAACACAAAATATTACTTTTATAATCAGAAAAAATTTATTAAAAGGATAAAACATGTTAAATAAAATGGAAATGGGTATGAGAAGAGACCACTTTGGGAAAGGATTTGGATTATTCTAAGCTGATATACAGGACTTAAAAAGTTAAAAATGCTCCAAACCAAGAATCATTAGAGGGCATGAGCACACACCTACAAATTTACACAAGGCAAAACTAACAAGAAGAGAATAAAGAAATATACATCTTACTATAAAGGCATGATTCTACTAAAGATTTATTCTCCTTTCAAATTTTGAGATCTGACTATTTGTGCCTGTGTTTTTACTATAGAGGAACCCACTAACGGCTCTGTGTTTCCCAACAGTAAAGCAATTCTTTCACCAAGTCATTTGATAGCTTATATTAAATGAAGAGAGAGACAAGAAGCACAGAGGAAGGAGACAGGAGAAAAGGCAGCTTGACTGAGGCAGAATAGAAATTGCTTCATTCCACTTACTTTCCCAACAGTCTTGAACAAACATAACAAGTGATCTAAAGCAGTTTTTGAAATTGCAAAGGGGGCACATTATTGAATAGGGAAATAAGTTTAGTTGTGGACACTACTAAGTATGCATTATACGAAATACACAAAGAATATAACAGAATAGAGCACAGAGTGCATTCCAAGCAGTTCAGGCAAGAATTATTCCAACTTTTGTTATAGTTTCATTTATATCTGCAGGAACTGGCTAATAGATGCAAAATTTATCTCTTACTGTGGGTTTTGGTGGAAAAAAATTACGAATGCTACCTATCTGAGATGAAAACCTTCAAGTTCAGTCATTTTAATTTCCTACTCCTTTAGCAAATTTAATGAATGCCCAAAGAGAAAAAATAGAAAAGGCCTACAAAAAGATACAAAAGGTGTTCTCTGAGGAAAATCCTAAAAGTCTGCTGGGGGAAAAACATTTTTTAAAGCCTTGTTGAAGACTCAGCTAAAACAGAAGGAAAACAAAGAAGAAAGGGAAAAGAATGGAAACTGGTAACAGTGTTGGAGGTACAAAGAAAACAGATCAAGAAACTCTGAGTAACTGTTGGAGGGGCAACAGGAATATAATGTTATTCCTGAAGAAGCTTACAATCTGAATTTGGTAGAAGTGCACAAACACACATACACTCTTTTTTGTACAAAAATCCATAGAACACATTACTGTGGTAAGGATATTAAGAATATGTAATTTTTAAATTTATATTTTGAATAAATATATGCTTACCTTTCAGGATACTTTTACTGATCCACAAATTTAGTTGATACTTGAAAATACATATTCTTGTTATGGATCAAAGATCATTTTTCAGGCTAAATACAATAGAGTTCTCCAAATACAAGTCTCGGTTGGCAAACAGGAATTGAAGATGAATCAAGAAATCGAGACCAGCTGAATTCTCCTTCAACTGAGCTGTTGAAAAAAACAGCATCTACCTAGAAAAATAAATAAAATAGCTTCAATTGTTCCTATCCCAGAAGAAACCCTCAATCAAACCAAACAATGCAAAATGCATGCTTTAAAAAAAAAAAAAGTCAAAATATTTTAGACTCTTAGGGGACAAACATTAGCCTACTCATTAATCATTCTCTCCATCATTTATTTTAACTCCTGGAAGAAAGGGAGGCATTTTATAATGCCTAGGATAAATGGCATTATAATGCAAACAAAACAAAACACTTCACTATAAAACAAATCACCTGTTACAACTTCATCTAACTTTTCACTGAAATGACTAAAAGTTTTGTAATAATGAATATACTATTCTAACATATAGTAAAATAATATCACATTCTAAAATCACGTAATATAAAAAATGGAAATTTGACATTTAAAAAGAAACATAAAAAAAATTCCATTGAAAATGGATTCCGAAGCATTAATAAAATGTAAAAATAGAATACAGATGCATCAGTGGTGACAACTGAATTTTATTTGTGAGTTAAAAATTAATTTCCATAGCCTTTTCCTAGAGTGAAAGAAAAAAATCTTAGCAACTTTACTAATATACTAGCACAAATCATATTTGACATATATTTACATAAAATCTGCAAGAATGACAACTGAATTTCTTACATAGGCTATCCAATTTAAGTTAAAAAACCTCTTAATAATTACTGAACATATTATCACCCTCCTCTAGATTTCATTCTCTATTAGTTCTTAATGCTCAATAACCTCTTACGAGCTTATTGGTGTCTCAATATACGTAAAAAAATACAGCAGCAATTAGGTAACATTATGCAAAACATACACCAATAACATAGAACTGAACAACATGATAAGAGATCTAGCTGAAACCTACTGAGATTCAATAGAAATTAATTACTTTAAACACATTTTAGAATCATATGCTACTAAAATGAAATAACAAAAGTCCCCTTCTGGAAAAAAGGGTTTCCAGTAACTGTTTTATGCCCTTTTAGATATATCCATTTTACTGAATACAATTCATGTTTTGTTTGTTTAGTAAAGAGAATTATTTATTACATTCTGATGCAGCATTTCCTTAATTCAACTTTCAATCTTATCTAAAAAATTAAAAACAATAATTTTCTAAATTATATCACACATATGGAAAATATCTAAATACTGTCAGCTGCTCCTTGTACAGCAATACATTCACATGCTTTTTCTTGTATGGTTGAACTAAAAATTGCTACACCACTAAAACAAAGCATGTCTCTATTTCTCATCTTTGTAAAAATACAGACCATTTGTATTCTATGGATTACTTTTTAGAGTGAAAGATATTCAAAAATCTTTCAACTACTCCAATATATGTATATTTGACAAATGTGTATTTAAGTAACACTTAATACATATTATCACACTACTGAGTCACTACTATTCAGAGAATGACATCTATTTCTTCAGAAAGTTTGACATTAACCAAAAGAAAAAGGGACACTACAATCAGTGCCCTAATCAGTTATAATTAGTTTTATTTCTAAATAAATACTTCAGACTAATTTTAAGATTTAGGCCAATTTTCAACTTCTTACACTACTAGGATGAACCTTCTTGTGACAGGATATATCCGATAAAAGAATAAAGTTGATATACCATCAGAGAAACCAACAAAGGAG
>NW_007746468.1:12767-13439 GCF_000696425.1 Galeopterus variegatus | reverse complement strand
TCCCTCCCACATCCAGGCTGTCAGCCCCTGCACCTTCCCTCTTCTCTGGAGCTTCCAAGCTTCTCTGGCTGTGGCTGAGTCCCCTTTTCATGTCCCTGTTGCTGAGCCAGGTTGGGTTGAGCCTGGGGTTGAATGATGGTGGTGGGGGTAGGGTGGGTTCTGGCATCTGGGGCGTCCTCTTCAACACTGGACAAAAGGAAGGTCAATTCCCAGGAAAACATTCTTAGCAGGCTGCCCTGTCCTGTGACACACCTTCTGCAGTGCCTGGCCCAGTCGCAGTGCTTGGTAGGCAGGAGATATCAATTGATAGAACCCACAACACCCGCGCTGCTGTCTGGTCCAGAGCCTTGGCCTATACACATGTAGAATTTGACACCTTTTAGTGGAATAGAGGGCACTTATCCATGAAAGCAATTGTTAAAATACTTGAGTTTCCATGGTTGCTGAAAACTGTAAAGGTGAAGTGGCTGTATAGTTTATCAGTAAAATTGATTTGAAAACAAATGACAGGACAGTACTACAGATAATTTTTTAAGAATCATATATATGTATACACACGTACACACATATATACATATGTATACATGCACATCAATTGGTTTTATTTTACCGATAGACCTATAAATAATTCTATTCAAAAATAATCTTCAAAAATAAAATTTATTCCAAAAA
>NW_007746468.1:4753-8556 GCF_000696425.1 Galeopterus variegatus | reverse complement strand
TTCCAAATCTGAGATGACTTTTGGTCTTTACGGCATCTCTCTGACATGGGGAACAGACATGATCCCGCCCCACTCTTAGATGAGGAAACTGCTGCCCCTCAGTCCTCACACATTAGGACTAATTAATAAACAGCTAAGGTGAGCAAACCACCTGTGTCCAAAATGTAAAATTTTGGCTGGTCCTGGCTACATTCACTCTGTGTCTGCAGGGCCAGGCACATCACAGATGTGAGCACATATTTGTTAACCATGCTTTGTCATAAAGATACCTTGTTCAACATGGTAACCCTAGCCCCCAATAGACCGTCTAGCTCATAATAGGTGCCCAAGTGACATTTCTTGAGGAGAAGTGAGTGAGGTAAGGCTTGGAAGCAACATTTTATGACTGTTAATTTTATTTAAATGCTATTTTTCAAAGAGCTCACACACTGACTTAGTCCGGTTCATCTGTTGGATATGTGTGTCCTCATAAACACAAGCCTTTTCAGTGATAAACGGGGTCTACATGGAAAAGTGTTGACTGGCAGTGAAACCCAAGCTCAATGTTCAAATTCACAATACCTTTGGCAGTTCAAACACATTCCCATGGGCAGCCGTATGACATGGGGTGTGTCACTAATGCCCTCCAGACTTCAGATTTCTAGTTCAAAAATGGGGACATTACTACCTCACTAGCAGTTGTGATGATTCGGAGTAATGTGACTGAGATATGCTTGCTCCCATGGGTGCAGTTACAAGGGCAGGTGCTCTTACTGTTGACAGAGACCATGTAACATAGTCAGTGTAGTTCAGCTGCACAAATATTGTTACCAGAAACAAAAGCGTCCCTGTTATTTCAGAGATGCAGACTTGAAAACATCTTTTCATCTGTCAAGACATAACTTAAAGGACCTTCCGTAGATGTCATCTCTTTCCTTCTCCAAAGGCAGCACCATACCCCTGCATGCTCTGCCGCACAGACCACCCACTGCGGTTGTGAGTTCCCACTTCTGCACCTGTGTCCTGGGCTGTGTGGACCTGCACCCTGTCCCCCCGCACCCCACACATCTTCTATTCCCCGGTCTCGGAGCTCCTGGAAGGTGTCTAGGGAGAGAGTCATGCTGGGAATTTCTCCCTCCCACATCCAGGCTGTCAGCCCCTGCACCTTCCCTCTTCTCTGGAGCTTCTGAGCTCCTCTGGCTGTGGCTGAGTCCCCTTTTTATGTCCCTGTTGCTGAGCCAGGTTGGGTTGAGCCTGGGGTTGAATGCTGGTGGCGGGGGTAGGGTGGGTTCTGGCATTTGGGGCGTCCTCTTCAACACTGGACAAAAGGAAGGTCAATTCCCAGGAAAACATTCTTAGCAGGCTGCCCTGTCCTGCGACACACCTCCTGCAGTGCCCAGCCCAGTCGCAGTGCTTGGTAGGCAGGAGATATCAATTGACCTTCATCCAGAGAGACAGGTGGAACCCACAACACCCGCGCTGCTGTCTGGTCCACAGCCTTGGCCTATACACATGTAGAATTTGCCACCTTTTAGTGGAATAGAGGGCACTTCTCCATGAAAGCAATTGTTAAAATACTTGAGTTTCCATGGTTGCTGAAAACTGTAAAGGTGAAGCGGCCGTATAGTTTATCAGTAAAATTAAGACACATTTGAAAACAAATGACAGGACAGCACTACAGATAATTTTTTAAGAATCATATATATGTATACACACGTACACACATATACATATGTATACACGCACATCAATTGGTTTTATTATACTGATAGACCTATAAATAATTCTATTCAAAAATAATCTTCAAAAATAAAATTTATTCCAAAAATAGCATACACTTATTGAAGCATGATTTTAAAAATTTCTTCATATTGATTATCCTAATTTTAAAATACCAAGAGCTTTATGTCTACAAAGACTTTCTCAGTAATGTTTCTAGCATCTTTATTCATAGCAGCCCCAAACTGTAAACAGCTGACGTGTCCATCAACAGTCACTGATAAACAGACCACGGTATATTCACAACATAAACAAACTGTACTCTATTCAGCAAGGAAAAGAAAGAAGAGCTGGTGATACACAACCACATGGATAAATCCTAAAATCATGATGCTAAGTGGAAGAAGTCTTTAACAAAAGTCTACACCATATGACTCCACTTATTTATATTAAACAGTCTGAACTGATGTATGGTGAGATACACTGAAGCAAGGTGGAGGTGGAATAGTAAGAGGAAATAGGGAAATGGAAATGTTCTATATATATATTTTTTTGTTTAGCCAGTGTATTTACCAAAACTCATCAAATACTACTCTAAAAATTGTGCACTTAGAAGGACATAAATTCTAATTGAAAAAAATTAAAAATGCGTATAAAATTGAGTTAGTAACATGCATCTGAAACATTTACTGACATAATGTGCTGATGTCTACAATTTGCATTCAAATGAATAAAAAAATGGGTTGCTGAATAAATAGAAGGATGGACAGGTACGTGAAAAAGCAAGATAATTCACCCAACGTGTTTGTAGCTGTTGATTTACTTTATAAACATGCACAAGAAAAGTCGGAATAGAAAATGACCAGAGTTAAATTAGAAAAAAAGCCAGTTGATTAAACTGGACCGCCATCTGCAATGTGATTGCTGATATATTTTTCATATCCACATTAAGCTTGGCCTCAAAAAATGTTGCAATTGAGTGTGTAGGTGACTTGTGACTGTATGTATAAAAACATTTGTAAATCTTTGGCTGGTATAACACTACAACTTGAATGTTGTTAGGAATTGTAAATGCACCACAATCAATTGTAAGCTCAATCATTTCTTAATTTAGTCAAATAATTGTTTCTGCCATAATTCTATGCATCATTAAAATTTTATTTAAAATTTCTCTACAAAAACAAATTATTTTCTCTGTAATGTCTGATTTTTATCAGCATTTACAATGGCCTCCACAACAATGTCAGAAGACCTTATACATGATAAATTTCTCAAAAATTGAATTTTATTAGTTGTATTAAATAAAACCTCATTTTTTGAAATAAGTTGACTAATTTACTATTTTTAAGACCTGATGATATTGATGTAAAACTTGCATTATTTAACTGCTTGAACATTTCTTTTATGATAACTCACCCAACATGTTTGTAGCTGTTGGTTTACTTTATAAACATGCACAGGAAAGGTCAGAACAGAAAATGACCAAATTTAAATTAGAAAAAAAGCCAGTTGATTAAACTGGACAGCCACGTTTCTTCGAGTGAAATGGAGCCATACTTTTGCAGCTACAAGTGACCAGTTTTCCTCTTTGAGGACATGCTTCTTAAACTAATGACCAACTTTCAAAGAAGATGTGGATCCTCCTTAGGGACACTTGTGTCTTCTGGTTTGCACCTGGACACTGTTAACAAATATTTTATTAAAGATGCATGCTCACCAGAAAATTTCTCGAGAAGCAGAAATGCAGTTCTCAATTTTCATTCAGTAGGCAATTTGTTTTTGAATGACTTGATGGTAGAAGTTATTGCAGAATAAGTCTTCAAACAACAAAATACGTTATAGATGTTACATCATGTAGCAAAAGACGGTCTGTAGCAAGAGTGTTCAGACTACTCTTCACACGCTCTCTGGCTGGACTATGCAGCCTCCGTTCCCCACACACGTTTCACACTCCCCTGACCTGTAGAGTTCCGTGAGGAAGTTCTTCATACTTAATCCCAGTCTTAGCTACAGTGCTAGACAAGAAAACACTGGAAGTGCAAGGTGGAAGGCTACTAAATCCAGCTGGCTTATATGAATGCAACTATTAATAATAATTCTTTATG
>NW_007746468.1:1665-3586 GCF_000696425.1 Galeopterus variegatus | reverse complement strand
AGTCAGTCACTCCTGGAAGAGTTCCTCTCAGGCTATAGGGACCTGTCTCTCCATTTTTCATTCTTCCCTTCCCGCCGGGCCCTGCCTCTCTGGTCCTGCACACACTATGCACTCTCTAGCAAAGTTACACTTAAATCAGGCTTCTCTTACTGAGGAAATAAAGGCTCTCCTCAGACTCCAAGCTGGAAAAGGCTTTTCGCAATTGTAAAAATGTGGCCAACCTGTCATTTAAGCTGCAACATCAATAGGTTCTTGTCCGAGTAGCTAGTCAGGATTTTCACCATAACAATCTCTTACTCTAAATCCTGTTACACATGCCCAGTGTCCACAATGCCACTGTCACATAATGCTCTGGCTCCAAGAGCAAGTGGGAGTTCATAGATGGGGAAGGATTCATCCTTGTAAAGATAGATAATCAAATGCCAATTTGTGTGGGCCTCACCCTAGATGCTGGGTTGATTGAGAGATTAAACAGAGAGAGAAAGGAATAGTCCCCTCCTAGGATGCACCAAATATAGGATCTAGTTGTGACAAGTGCTTCAGGGAAGCTTATGATGTTGGAGGGAGGGTCCATGGGGCCTGATAGTCACCCTCAACCGACCCTGTCCTCTCACCAGGTTCTTGACTCTGCCACAGGAAACAATTCAGGGGCAGAGTCACAACAGAAAGTGAGAGCAAGTTTACTATGTCAGATAAGAAACGCAGGTTCCACAGAGAGAGTGCGGCAAGCTCCAGAGACTGAGCAGGGCCCACGCCGAGTTCAACACTAAAGCAAGTTCAGCACAGACATCAAGTCTAACACAAAAGCAAGGAAAACATCCTTAAAGTTTAGTACAAAATGCAGACTGGCTCGAGAGAACCAGCAGCTGCCTGATGAAAGTAAGTTTTATACAAAGTAAAGTCTACACAGCCAGCAAAGTGCAGGTTGCCCCCAGGAGAGTGAGCGGCAGCCCCACCTTTGGCTGGGATTTGGCTTTTATAGTTTCTCTGTCTAATGAATATTCAATTAAGGGGGTGGCTCCCAGTTACGTAACATTTAGTCTTGCACATGCTCAGTCAGTCCCTTCCTGGAGCATCTTCATTGGTCAGACCCTGTCAAGTGCACCAGGCACATTCAAGAACGTTCTGTCCTCTCTACTGAGCATGCCCAGCCAATGGATTTCCATAAGCCAGTCCTTTGTGGTCTCATTTTCCCCTTGCTGGTGCTGAAAATAGGTCTAACTGGCATCAGTTACTTTCCTCCAGGGGAGAACCCAGAGGAAGTGACTTGAGACCTCAGGGAGTGGCTGGAAACCCAGAGGCATGTCCTGAAACCCACCCCTGGGGACTGAGCCCCTCCTGTGTTAGTAACAATCCTATATCATGCTTTGATTTCTCAGTGAAAGATTATGGGTTGAGGAATTATTAGAAAGAAGCTCTATTATCTCCAAAAGGACCACATTTAGTCTTTTTTTAAAAGAATTTTAAAAGCCTTCATTAAATGTTGAAATATTCATAAGTATAGTGAGGAGTGTAAATGCGATGTTCTTAGTCCATCTGAGCTGCTGTAAGAAAATACCATAAGCTGGACGACTTAAACAACAGAGACTTATTTCCCTTAGTTCTGGAGGCTGAAGTTCCTATCAAGGCACCAGCAGATTTAGTGTCTAGGGAGGGCATTTTTCCTGCTTCATGAATGGCACTTTCTAGCTGTGTCCTCACATGGTATAAAGGGCAGGCAGCTCTCTGGGGCCTCTTTTAAGAGAACACTAATTCCGTTCATGAGGTCTGCTCCTGATCACATGCTGAAGGCCCCACCTCCCAATACCATCACCTCGGTGATTAGGTTTCAACATATGAATTTTGGGAGGACACAAACATTCAGACCATAGGAACGACATATGCCCAATTTAAAGAATAGCATTAAATTAATAAAAGGAAC
>NW_007746468.1:0-665 GCF_000696425.1 Galeopterus variegatus | reverse complement strand
CAAATGCTTACTTTAATTTTGCGCAGCAGTTCCTTTGTTTCTCTCAATGGCTCTACCATGTATGAAGCTGTTCTTACACAGAGTAGTCTAGTTTCACCCGTTGTGATGTCTCTAAAAGAACTCGTGCCGTAGGTGTGAGCCTGGCGGTGTGGTGGGTAGGAGCCTGCACTCTGGACGTCGGGGACTGGTTGGAATGCTCACGTTTCCACCTGCAGCTTCATGCACATTTTCAAATTTACTAGAGAATGCCAAATGTTCTCCAAAGTCACCACATCAATCTGTGTTCCAACCAAGCATGTGCAATGTGCTCATTGCTCAATAGCCTTGCTGGTGGGCCTGGCCAGATTCTTCAGTGACTGCCACCCGAATGCCATAAGAGAGACTTTTCATTGTGGTGAGAATTTTCATTTTCTTGATAACTAATTGAAATATATACTTTCTCATTCTTTTACTGCCCATTCCTGTTCATTTTTATT
The DNA here is from genome assembly GCF_000696425.1 of Galeopterus variegatus. Taxonomy (NCBI): domain Eukaryota; kingdom Metazoa; phylum Chordata; class Mammalia; order Dermoptera; family Cynocephalidae; genus Galeopterus; species Galeopterus variegatus. The sequence goes on along the minus strand of NW_007746468.1, from coordinate 189 downwards.
TTTTCCCCCTTGAGTGCTTTTCTGTCAAGGCTTTTTGAGCATTTACTGTTGAGACTTTTTCTTGTAGATGCGGAGGATTTCTTTATACAGTTCGGTCACTAACCAACCAGTGTCAACTACATGACCAGCTTTGTCAGCTGTCATTCCAAACACCACCTTTCAGTTTGTGGGTTGTATTCTCATTTGCTT
>NW_007746467.1:0-13442 GCF_000696425.1 Galeopterus variegatus | reverse complement strand
AGAGTCAGAGAATGTGAAAAGTAGTTGAGGGACATTGATTGACATTCTACCAGGGGATCCACGCCAGGTTTTTTATTAAAGTTCGACCACACATGTAGACAAATATTTTCCCAGCCAGGACATTTATGGCTAACTCAACATTCCAGGCCCCACATGCCTATCATACAAGTAAGCTAAGATGACCCAAATCTTATTTGAGTTTTGTCCACTTATTTTAGAAGGCTTCAGGCCTTCCCCGTCAGAGTGCCTGCCAGTGTCTTCCTGGGATCCCCATGGTTGACTCAGGTGTGCTCAAGAACAAGTCTACTCACATTCTCCATCCACATCATTGTGTCTACATCCAAGGTCCATGCTAGGCACGCTAGCTCGGGGTGTGCCCAAAGCTGCCAGTCCTTGAGTCGCCAGAGTAATTATTATGTCTGTGCAAGAGTGGAGACAATAGCCTTCTCCCTGTCTCTCTGCCATACTCTCTCACCAGAGCCTCTCAAAATCAAACTCCTTCAGCTCTGGGTCAAGGTGTTACTCCACTGGCACTCAAACCCGGTCTAAAGAGCCAGTTAGAATACAGATGGCACATTATTCTGTCTTGTTTCAGACCCCAGGCACATACAAAAATACCCTTCTTACTCCTTTATCCAACATACTGCTCCACCCTTTATCAGTCAGCCCACACAAATAGATGCCTGACTGGCTCTCTAGGCCAACAGATTCACACACAGCCCAGCTGTAAATACAAGCTTGGGCTCAGGAAAACACTCTCTTAATGCAGGTCATAAACCACCCCTTTGCAGGGAGGAGTGGGGCTTGAGAGACTCTCTTGATTTCACTTCGAGATTTTTTTTGGGGGGGCGGGGTATGATTTTGAGAACCTATGTCAGAAAATATCCACATTAAATTATTTGAAGTAAAGGACAAAAAAATTCTTCATATGTATTCCGAACAAGATTTTCTAATTAAAAAAAAAGTAATGAAGGCACACCTAGACTTTTCCTGTGGCCAGCAACACCACAGCTGGGAAAATTTCCAAGAAACTAGAATAACAAAGCAGGGTTAAAAATCACTGACGAGGAGCAGAGAGATGCTTGAGATGCTAGAACAGAAAAGAGACTAAAGCAGATTACAAAAATCTGATTTCCTCTGCCCAAATTCTTTCCATTGGTTTTGCAATGACTTCGTCAAGCGTGAAATTCACATTCACAAGGCAATCCAAACCCATGCAATGAGTGAAGTGGCTTCGAGGGTTATCTGTGAGCATGAGACAGACATTTTTGCTCCAGTCTCTCTCCTTTGAAGGATTCCTGAGAATATTGCCCTCCAGGGTATATGAAGGCTGCTGTAAACAGGGTCTTTTCTCTTTGGTTTTACCGGTCTTTGAGCAAAGGCTTGGGCTACATGTGTGTACCTGTATATGATGCATCAGGCTCTTAAAATGAAGCCCCTCCCCAAAATGAAAATTAAAGGCAGTTTCCCTTCCCAACAACACCCAAATGTAGATTCAGTTCTCAGCCCCCACAAGAAAACTACTATTTTAATCATGGCCTCTAGAACAGGAAAACACACATTTATGCCACACACACACATTTTAAGAAGTCACTTTGGAGCCATCTCTGATTCCTCTTTCTTTCTTATGTCCCAGATACAGTCACCAAATCTAGTCAATGTCACTTCCTAAATATCACCATAACCTGCCTCTTTCGTCTCTATCCCTGCTACTACTGCCTTAGTTCAAACGATGTCATCTGTCACTGAATGACTTCAGCAACCTCTTAATCAGCCATGCTCTCTCCAGCCCATCCTCCACTATGCAGCCAGATATTTCTGTATAAAGGACAAATCTGCTCAAGCCATAGTCCTGTTTAAAACCCTTCGGGGGTTCCTCAATGCCTATAGGGTGGAATCTCTTCTCCTTGGAATGGCAGACCAGATCATGACCCAGCCTCTGCCCTCCACCCCAGTCACAACTGTAACTACTTCCCGCCACGTGCTGCTCACTCCAGCCAGACCAGGTATTATAATTCCCAGAGTCACCATGTCTGCCATGACCGAGTCTATGTACACATCATACCCTCTGGCTGGAGTGCCCTTGTCACTAGCTTCACCTCACCCAGTCTCATTTGTCTTTTATGAGTCAGCTCGGACATGACCCAGTCCATTCCCCAATTCTTTCCCACTTGCCAGCCCTGGGATGGGTATACAGTAAGTGTAGCATTAAGCAGACTATATTTTAGTTGTATGTTTACATGGATATATATATCTAGACTATGAACTCTTTAAGACAAGGACTGTTATATTCATGATTGCATCTCCAGAGCTATTCCTCCTTTTTTTCTAGTTCAGCGGTCATAATTTTTAAAGGCTATAGCTAGCCTGTCCAATACAGTAGTCACTAGCCATGTGTGGCTACTAATTTAAATTTAAATTACCTAAAATTAAGTAAAATTAAAACCTCATTCAGTTCCTCAGTCACACTAGCATTTTAAGTGCTCAGTGGCCACAATGGCTACCATATTAGACCAGATAGGTATGTTTTCATTTCTGCAAAATGTTATATTGAACAGTGCTGGTCTACAGGGATCAAGTGGGTTATTCCTTCTTTATCTTCATGAGTAATACCCGGGAATCCCTGCCTTCAGGACATTGCCCTAACTCTAGTAGAAGAGAAAGAAACATATATGTTTAATAAGTGTAGGGAAAAGTTTCCCATTCAGACTAGACATACACAAGAGATAAATATGATTGACTTGAGGGGTATACCTTATTTGCCAAAGGAATACTCTGCTGGTTAAGGGAGTGGAGGTGGGGAAGCCATAAAATCATGTTGCGGCACAATTTCTTACATATTTTTGTTGTTTTGGCCATAAGAGAAAAAGCAGGTAAAGTAGGCTAAAAGGTCATTTTAAAACCCAGCAACTGAGTTCGGCAAAAGTTGCATGTAACAAAGTACTCTGTTAATTCCTCAGGGGTTAGTTGAAAAGGTAGTCTGATATCTAGGCATATCAGAGAGGCAAATTGCAACAGCACAAGGGAGTTTCCTCCAAAATGTGTCAGAAACTGAGCAAGAAACACATGTCAAATGAGCACAGTGGAAATAAACTTCTTACCAAGATCACGGGAGCAGTAATTTAATCTGATTGTGATCTGATTATGATGTAATTTGATCTGCTTGTGTTTTAGGAAGATTCCTTTAACTATATTACAGAGAATAGTGATGAGCAACAAGATACAGAGATGACTAGTGGTGTAACTAAAGACAGTGTAATGCAATGGAGGAAGCATGGGCTTTGGCATCAAAGGATCTGTACTCCACACATGACCAAGACATTAATGAGTTGCAGGAAATGGGGTGTGTGATTTAACCTCATGGTACTTCTCATGCTACACTGGAGTAATGATTCTGTGAGACTGTTGTGCAATTCAGAAATAATAGATATACATCTTCTCCAGCACGGTCTGACACATAGAAGGTCAGTAAATGAAAGATATGTTTATTATTAAAATATCAACATCTCAGCCTACATTTCCCCCACTTGCTAAATAGAAAAAATAATTGGTGTTCTGTGTTTCTTCCCAGATTGTGAAAAGCAAGTGATGGCAAAAATGAAAGTACTTCAACCCGTATGTCTAGGGCTAATTGATTTTCAACAAGAATGCCAAAACGATTAAATGGGAAAAGAAGTCTTTTTAATAAATGATATCCACAACTGAATATCCACATGCAAAATAATAAAATTAACCCCTACCTCCCACCATACACAAAAATGCAAGAGCTAAAACCATAAAATTCTTAGAAGAAAACATAGGGGTAAATCTTGATTTGGCAATGGATAACACAGCAAAAGCATAAGCAACAAAAGAAAACACAAAGTATACTTCATCAATTTTTTTTAAATTATGCAAAGGACATTATCAAAAAAATAAAAAGACGATCTACAGAATGGGAGAAAATGTTGCAAATCATATATCTGGTAAATTTCTGATATCCAGAATATATAAAGGACACTTACAATTCAATAACAAAAATACAAGCAACCCAGTTTAAAAATGAACAAAGAACTTGAATAGACATTGCTCCTCCCCAATTCCTCAACCCAGAGAAAATATACAAATGGCCAAAAACACATAAAAAGATGCCTAACTTCATTAGTCATTTGGGAAATGCAAATCAAAACTGCAATGAAGCACCACTTTACACCATAAGTATGCCTAAAATAACACATTTTAAAGAAGAAAATAACAAAGGAAAATAATTGCTGGCAAGGATGTAGAGAAATTGGAATTCTCCTGCATTGGTGATGGGAAAGCAAAATGATTCAGTCATTCTGGAAAACAGTTTGGTGGTTCCTCAGAAAGTTAAGCATAGAATTTCAGCATGACTCTTCAATTCCATCCCTATGTATATACTCAAAGAATTAAAAACAGGTACTTAGACAACTACATGTACAAAGCAGCACTATTCACAACAGCCAAAATGTAGAAATAGCCCAAATGCCCATCAAGGGATGAATGACACTATAAGTTATTATATATATATATATACACACACACATTATTTTATAGTTATAGTATATACATACCATGGAATATTATTTAGCCATAAAAAGAAATGAAGTACTGATACATGCTACATGATGGGTGAACATCCAAAATGTCATGTTAAGGGCCGGCCCGTGGCTCACTCGGGAGAGTGCGGTGCTGATAGCACCAGGGCTGTGGGTTCGGATCCCATATAAGGATGGCCGGTTCGCTCACTGGCTGAGCGTGGTGCTGACAACACCAAGTCAAGGGTTAAGATCCCCTTACCGGTCATCTTTTATAAAAAAAAAAAAAAAAAAAATGTCATGTTAAGTGAAAGAAGCCACACATAAAAGGTCACATACAGTATGGCCCCACTTATATGAAACATCCATAATAAATAAATCTGTAAAGACAGAATGCAGATTGGTGGCTGCCAGGAGCTGCTGGGAGGAGAAAGTGTGGAAAGCTGCTTAATGGATAATAGGTTTTACTTTAGAGTAACGAAAATGTTTTGGAAGTTGATAGGGGTGGTGTTTGCACAAAATTATGAATGTATTTAATGTCACTAAGTTATTCACTTTAAAATGGTTAATTTTATGTAAGTTGTACCTCAATTTTTATAAAAAAGTAAAAGTACTTTGTCATCTGTAAAACTCAAAGTCAATTTAATACCTCAGTGGAGGGACAATGATTTAAACCAATAATGCCTTTAATAAAAATACCACCTTCTTGTCTAACACTTCTCAGTTCTTCGAAGAACTATCCTAGTTGTGCCTCCTCTCATCTTCATAACATTTCTTTTGGGACACTGAGTCTCAGAATGAAAATGTTACTTATCAAGATTTAGGCAGAGTCCAGACTGACTGTTAGGCTATTACTGCTTGCTATGGGTCAAATGTGTCCCCCAAAAGTTCATGTATTGGAAAATTAATCTCCACTGTAACAGTGTTAAGAGGGTGGGAAATCCTATTACGGTAACTGAAAGGTGACACCTTTAAGAGGTGATTAGATTGTGAGGACTGTGCCCTTGTGAATGGATTGATCCATTCATGGAGTAATGGGTGTGGTTCTGATGGTTTTAAAAGAAGAGCAAGTAGAGAAGCGAGCTCTTGCTTTCTCAGCCCATTCTCACCATGTGATACCCTGAGTTTCTGTAGAGAGTCGCCACCAAGAAGGCGGCCGCCACCAGATGTGTTCACTGGACCTTGGACTTCCAGGCCTCCATCCTATAAAAAATAAATTTCATTTCTTTCTAATTTACCCAGTTTCAAGTATTCTGTTATATCCAACAGAAACGGACTAATAACATTGCTCTTTGCCTTTCTACATTCCAACCCTACTACAACTCATTATTTTATTTTACTTTCTTTTAAAATTAAACATTTTATTTTTATTTTCTATTTTTAACTGACAAATAATGATTGTGTATTATACATGAATAGTAATTGTGTATGGGGTACAATGCGATGTTTTGATCTATGTATACATTATAAAAAGATTCAGTCACCACACCCAATTATCATTTTTTGTGATGAGGATGATACAAATACACTGCAGCAATTTTGAAATATGGTATACGTTGCTATTAGCTGTGGTCACCATTCAGGGCATTAGATCACTAAAATTTGTTTCTTAAGTCCAACTGAAACTTTGCACCCTTTGATCATCATCTTTCCCTTCTCCATACCTCTATGTCTTCTCGGCCTCTGGTAACTACTTTTCTACTTTCTATTTCTATGATGTTCAGTTTTTTAGGTTCCATATATAAGACAACTCATTATTTTAGCACAACGATTCAACCTGATAATGAAGAAGCCTTACCTACACCTATATTTCTCTTCTAAACATTTGAGTTAAGGAAAAACCTGAATATTCTGAAGGACAGGCTGAGTTTGTGCTCTGCTCCTGCCGCCTGCTACCTGTACACCACTGAGGAAGTTATTCACTGTCCCTTAGTCTTACTGTTCTCATCTGTACAAGAGGAGAAATAATAGCACCTCCCACAAAGTTGCGATAATTAAAAGGATAAAACGTGTAAAGCAACACAGAGCATATAGTTAATAATGAGTAATATTTATTAATATTATTATTAAAATTATTTCGCCTATGCTACATAATAAGAATATATATATATATATATAACCAGAAACTTTCTAAAAGCAGATTCAATTTTTTTCTTTCCTCTCAGCACCCAATTGTTTTGCATCACATGGTTTTTCTTTAGGTCTGAGGCATAAAATTATAAATGAGATGTTTATTCAGATGTCATGGAATTAGCAGCTTTTGGTTAAAACACTGTTCTTCAGCATCATTTGCAGTACCCGCTTGCTGACAAAATTTTAATAGCAGCAGCAGTAGAAGAGTTTCGTATTTTACAAAACACTTCAAATGTATTTATAAAAGTTTGATCTCTTAATAACCATGGGAAATAGGAAAGTGTAGGATAATTGGCCTCATTTTTAGAGAGGAACTTGCCCAAAATCAAACAGTCAAGAGTTTGTCCACATACCAGGAATTCATTCCACAATCCTCAAAACTTGTTGTGGGCCTATTTTCTATGGATATTTTCTATGTTGCGAGTAATATAAATGCAGTCCCAACTGTCTTAAGTAATAAGAGAATATATTGGCTAATAAAATTGATAAGTCCAAAGGAAGGTCCTGCTTTAGGAGTGACTCAAACAATGCCACAGGTCCTAGTCCCTCCCCATCTCTTGGCTCTTCTTTGCTCCATAATAACCTCATCCTCAGATTCCATTGATGGTGATATGGTTGCTGCTATGCTTTGACTGTGTCCCCAAAATGCAAGTGTTGGGAACTTGATCCCCAAAGTGGTGATGTTTGAAAGTGGTGCCTAATGGGAGGTGTTTGGGCCACGGGGGAACCATGGCCACGAATGGATTAATGCCATTATTGTGGGAGTGGGTTTGTTATAAGGATGAGTTTAGCTCACTCTTGCCATCTATCTCACCCTCTGACCTGCCACCATGGGATGATACAGCCAGAAAATCATCACATGATGCTGGTGCCTTGATCTTGGATTTTCCAGCCTCCAAAGCTGTGAGGAAATGAATCTCTGTTCTTCATAAATTGCCCAGTCTCAGGTATCCTGTTACAGCAGCACAAAACAGACTAGGACAGCTGCTAACAGCTTCAAGCCATTCAACATTCATATTTAAGGCCAGCTAGAAAGCAGCATGTACTTCTGTCTGTCAGCAGTGTGTCTCCAGGTAAGTGGTTCACATGCCCATCCCTGAACCGATTCCATGACCACAGAAATAACAGGCTTTCATTGGCTAGGCCCAAGTCACATGCCCATTCTTGTGCCTGGGAAAAGAGTGATTTCAATCAAAACCACTGACAAAGAGTTGGAGAGGGGGTGACATCTCAGAAGAAAATTGAGGTATAAGTCAATGCTGGTTAGTAAAATTGACAAATATCTACTGCACTGTGATAAATAAAACTTTGCCAAAGTTAAACTGGCTAAGACTTTTATTCTGGAAGTCAGGTGCCAGCAAGATATTCTAATATTTATTCATTCGTTTATGCAAAAATCATGTATTAAATGCCTACTTTAATGCAAGCCCTGGGGATTCAATGATTAAGAAGACACTTCCTGCCTGAGGTAAACCTATAAAGTGAAGATTTGTGTTGGATGACTTCCCATCTTCACACCATTACTGGTTCCAGCTTTCCCACTGCAAAAATAACAAGCAGCACTTTTCAGGGACACAGAGGCCATGTACTCCTTGTACACTCTGTAGACTAGAAATGTCATCAGTTGCTATGACAACCTGTTTAGGCTCTGAGAATATGTAGCATTTTTTATATTATCAATCAGAAACCAGATTTATTTTACAATAATATACAATGTCAACCCCAGAGAGAGGAAAATATGGATAAAACAACTAGGGGGACATTGAAGAAATGACAGTTTATAACACTTCCACTGATGCCTTGAAAGTTTGGGAGCAGAGCTAAATTTTTCTAAAGTATTGACTTCTATAACTGGTAACTAGATAGATTGCTTTAAACCCCACAAAAAGTCTCATAGGTGTCAAATGTTTCTAAAGCACATTTACCTACCAGAAACACACTACATTTTAAGGATAGAATGGACCTGCAAGGTCATCTAGGCCAATGCAATCCCGTCAGCTCACAGATGAGGACTCTGAGACCCACAGAGAAAAAGAGGCATGCCCAAGTTTCCACATACCTAGTAATAGACCTCAAACCAGAACCTGGCTCTCTAGGTCAATGCTGACTCTTCAACATCAGCCAGTTAAACCACTAATGACCTGCCCGTTCAGAAGAGAGTTCTTACAAATTTTGTAAATTATAAACTTGATGTTCATTCCAAAGCATGTGGTATAATTTGAGCTCATAGGAGTTCTCCATCTTAAATCATGATTTGGAGGTATGATGACTGACCAGTGTTATAATAAATACCACAATTCCTTGTAACTAACTGATCCTTTTTGTTTTAATCCTTTTGTGTTCCCTGATTTTCTACCCCTTCAGAGGGGTCTTGTAGTCTTGTCATGCAAAGCTGTTAATGTTCTTGACAGCAAACCGATAATGCATTCTTGAAAAAATATGTAAAAACATTTTCCCCTAAATAAATAAAAGATGTACTAGGCTAGTTCATAAATGTATGAATTACATGAAATCTTCAACTTAGGCATTTTAAAAACTTGCCTTAGCTTGTATTCATTTTCTAGGGCTGCCATAATAAGATACCACAGGATGGGTGGCTGAAAGAACAGAAATTTGTTTTCTCAAGTTCTAGAGGTTAAAGTCCTAGATCAAGGTATCAGCAGGGTTGTTTCTTCTGAGGGCCTCTCTCTTTGGCTTGTAGATGGCTATCTTCTCCCTCTGTCTTAACATGGTGTTTCTTCTGTGCATGACACCAGTCATATTGGATTAGGGCTTACCCTAATGATCTCATTTTAACTTAATTATCTTTTTAAAGGCCCTATCTCCAAATACAGTCATATGATGAGGTACTAGGGGTTAGAATTTCAACATACGAATTGGGGGGGGGGGATATAGCCTCTAATTACTCAACCTATAACAGAGCTGTACTTAGATAACTTAAGAACAAAGTTTCAACTTATCAGAATATTACAAATCAGCACAAGATAACTTCTTGTGTTTGAAAGCAAGATCATGGCTTTAGGGGGAGAAAAAACCTTCTGAAATGCCATTTTCCCAGTACTATATGGCCTAGTTCCCTGACAACATGGGCTGAGGACTTGGGGAACCTGATACATCAGATCAAGCAGGGTAAAGACCAAATGTCACAGAACTAATGAACAAGCCCAGAATGAGTAGCAGAATAAGTTCAACTGTTGAACACACATAAGGTTGTTATTGGGAATTGGCAAAGTGTGAAAATTCACTGAATTATCTAATGTTGTTTTCTACATTCCATGAGAAAAAAAAAAAATAAGGAACGTCTCTGTAAATAGTCCTCTGAATTATCCCAGTTAAATGTGAGGTTATGTGCAGGATATTATCATGAAAGTCAAAATAGCAAGGCAGTACCAATCTTCTCTATATCTTTAATAGAAATAGATTTAATATGCTAGTGTCATGGAGAATAAGTAATTTAACAGCTGCATAAATCAAACAATTTATCCTATTCTGGACATTATGTTAGAGAAGACAGTAATCAAGGCCTCCTTCTTCAGGAACTAGAGAGCCAAACCACCTACAGCAGCCCCCCCTTGCTTGGGAAGAGTCTTGTGCACAGCAAAGCTTAGCCATGTTTCTCAGTCATCTCCCTGCAGCTTCTGATCCAGCCAATGCAACTGCAAAGCTTCCTGAAACAAGTTACTCTCTCTCTCCTGGAGCCTTCAGCATAGTGCCTCTTCCTGGAACACCCTTCCCTTCCTCACCCTCACCTGAGTACCAGTGCCCTCTGGTCTTGTCTGAATTGTCACTGTACCAGGGAAGTCTCCCAAATGTCTCATATTTGCATTAGGTGCCTTGCCTGTGGCAGTCATACAACACTCCCCCATCGTGGTATTTATCATTATATTGAAATTGCCTGTTTTAATTCTTATCTTCTCCTTGAGAATGTAAGAACTTGGAGGGCACAGATGGTTTTGCTCACTGCTTTATTTCCAAAGCCTAACAGTGTGGCTGGTTCCCAAAGGATGTTTGTTGAGTGAATGATGGATAACACAGTTGTCCTGAGAACTATCTCAAAGCTCAGTCAATGGGAGCTGTTTATAGATGTATCATGAACAGAGTTCCTAACCTATAATTCACACTGTGGCAAGTCTTTTATGCCCACAAAGCAAAACAGGATTCGGTGCAGCACAACCAATGTAAAAAATTATTAGAAATCTGGTTCGAACTTTTTTTCATTTTATAAAAAGCAAAGCTAAGGCCTAGAGAACTCTAGGAATTAACACAGTTTAATAATGGGAGAGATGGGCCAGATCATAAAAGTTTTGATTTTCACGTCACTCAACCGTTCATTAATATTGATGAGACACTTACACATGCCGGGCACCGGGGATATAAGGGTGAATAAGAAAAGTAAGGACCCAGTCCTCATGAGGCACTTATTCTCATGAGGGAAGGGAGACTACAGACAGGTAAAACAGAGATTATAGAAAACAAGACAACAGAGAGCTCGATGCTACATCAAGAGGTCAGGGAAGGCCTCTCCTAAGAGATGGCATTTGACTTGAGGTTCAAGAACGTGGGAGCCATGGAAAGATCTGGGTGAGCAGTAAAGACCATAGAATAGGAAGACAGCTGGAGCACTGGAATAAATAAAAGAAGGGAGGTGAGAATGGCAGGAGGGTAGGGAGCAAAAAAGATAGTCAAGTAAGACAAGCCTGGAGCCACAGGCAGGAGCCACATCTCGTGGCCAGAATAAGGAGTGTGGATTTATTCTAAGTGCCATGGGACGCTCTGAGAGGAAGTGATATAATTGATACATCCTCCACTCCAAGGCATTTTTCACCAAAGCACAGTGTCTTTCTTTTACCTAGTCATCACTGTTGAACTCATATGTGAACCAGGGTGAAAAATTTAGAAATTTACATAGCAAATGAGTCAAGTATTCATTTCTAATCTATCTTCCAGGAACAAAAAGAAGGTTTTGAGATTAGACATAAATATACTTGTGTGAAAATTCATTCTGAGAGCAATCTGACTGCAGCATTAGTGCTTCAGTCATGACTGCGGAGCTAGGACATGCAAATTCCACTAAGTTTTAGTATCCAAAATGGTGCTCCAGTGAGGATTCTTTCTGCCAGGGTTGTGTAAAGCCAGTGATTATTCACAAAGATTTTTCAAATATCAGACCTTCTGTTTCTGGCTTTGTGCTTTATCCCAGCCAGAAATTGTGCAGAAGAGCAACAGTGAGAAAAGTAGCTGAGATCTTAACACCTTCCCTTTAAAATATCCAGGCACTCAAAACCCCAAACTTGCACTTTATATTAAACATGAATTTAATGAGCTTGGCTGATACATTTCTAAGGAAACCCTAAGTGAAACTGTTTCTGCCTTACCTGTTCTAATATTTTCAACCTGAAATTTGGTTGATGGAACAGGAAAAAAAAAAAAAGAATATTAGGAAAAACAGTATGAAAGGTTTTGAGAATCTGATACCCCACACATGCGATTTTTCCCACTGTCTCCCTTACCCCACCTGTCAAAGGCGTTAACTTCACCATGCAATTCCCACTCAAGGGCCGTTCACCAGATTTACCAAGCCCAGGGCTAAGAGAACCAAATTCTACCCTTAACAATCAGCTAAAAATCCTGTCCTTATGCCCTCTATTGGAAGTGAATCAGGAATAAGATAAGATAATTTCAGCCTCCAAAACCTAGGAATGACCAATGAGTTTTCCTGCCATATAGTTTCACAGAGAGATTGATGGCAGGTAAAGAAAATATCCTAGGAGAAGCTTGTATCAATCAGCACATTACTGACCGGTGGAATCTCCCCCATCTGAATCTTGTGCTTTTTTCCATTCTAATAGCTTTAACGATCCATCTTCCATCAAGCCATGCTTGCGCTTCCACTGGTTGCTGCTAAATGTGCTGCTGGCCAGTCTTTGTGAAGCAGGTGCCACTTGCTTATCTGCACCCACGTGATGTAAGTGTTATTACGAAATGAGGCAAACCATAGCTGGTGCATCCGGACCACAGGATAATAAAAAGGGGGCAAATCTTGTCTTTTGACAACTACAGGAAAAAAAACTGTCATTATAAATGAGATTTCTAGAACAGATCATTGGTAAAGCATTCAAGAGATACCTTACCATGGAGTTGATTTTTAAATTCTTTCCTCAGTTTAAATTATTAATAACTATGGGACCTTTTAAGCCTCCCCCCCATCCCCTTCTGGGCATATTGTAACAAACTAATATCCTTCAGTGACCATAAATGAAACAAAGTAAGGAACTAGCTAACTATGCCTCATGATGGGAAAACATCAATCACTGCCTCTCAGACTCTGCTTCGGGCTAGAACAGCCTTTGTCCAAACTAAAACATTGTGTGCTTGGTGTGGGTTTCCTTTTATTAGGTTAAAATAGCTCTGGGGAATTCTCAGGGTGCTTTCTAGTTATCTAATTCCCATTGTGGTCAGGGACAAGAGCTGGGATAGTCACATCATTTGCTAATGCAAATAGTTAGCCTTGTTTACAGGTTACTTACAACATCATTACAAACAAGTCTCCATATTTCATCAGAATTAAATAGTATATCAACGATTTTCCTACCTTTTAGCCAATTTGCTCTATAAATAGAGTCAAGCTTAGCTTTGTTTTTCATCCACTCGACTGGAAACTCAAAATTAACTAGGATTTCCAAAGAGACTTAGTATACCACCAATGGTTTCTAAACGGCTACTTGGGAGAGATAAGACTCACAGTTTGACCAGAGAGACCTATTGTCTTGG
>NW_007746466.1:13082-13444 GCF_000696425.1 Galeopterus variegatus | reverse complement strand
CAAATCAATGCTAAAGGAAATTAGGAGGACACAAAAAGATGGAAAACATTCCATGCTCATCAATTGGAGGAATTAAAATTGTGAAAATGTCCATACTACCCAAAGTGATCTACAGGTTCACTGCAATCCCCATGAAAATACCAATGACATTCTGCACAGAAATAGAAACAAAAAGCCTAATATCCATATGGAACAACAATAGACCATGAATAGTCCAAGCAATCCTGAGCAAAAATAAATAAATAATAAATAATAATAATAAAACTGGTGGCATAACACTACCAACTTCAAATTATACTATAAAGCTGTTTTAACCAAAACAGCATGGTAGTGGCATAAAGCAGGCACTCAGAACAATGGAA
>NW_007746466.1:10299-11325 GCF_000696425.1 Galeopterus variegatus | reverse complement strand
TCCGTTCAAATATGAGTGGGTAAGGAAAATGTGGTGTATATACTCAGTGAAATTCTACCCTGCCATAAAAAAAGTGAAATTCTGCCATTCACAGCAACATGGATGTACTTAGAGAAAATCATGTTAAATGAAATAAACCAGGCACAGACAGAGGAATACTGTACATCCTCACTCATAAGTGGGAGCTAAAAGACAGAAAGAAAGAAAAGAAGGAAGGAAGGAAGGAAAGAAAGAATCACAATAATACATTAAATTTCAAAAAGAAGAGAACAATCTTATTCATTTATTTTTTTTGCTGAGAATTGCTTTGGCTATGCATGGTCTTTTGTTATTCCACATTAATGTCTGGATAGAGTTTTCCATTTCTGAGAAAAAAGTCATTGGAATTTTGATGGGGATTGCATTGAATTTGTATATCACTTTGGGTAGTATGGACATTTTCACAATGTTAGTTCTACCAGACTTTAAACTATACTACAAAGCTAAAATAACCAAAACAGCATGGTACTGGCATAAAAACAGACACACTGATCAATGGGAAAGAATAGAGAAGTCAGAAATCAACCCATACACATACAGCCATCTGATCTTTGACAAAGGCACCAAGATTTTACACTGGGGAAGAGACTGACTCTTTAGCAAATGGTCCTGGGATAACTAGATATCCATATGCAGGAGAAAGAAACTAGACCCATAACTCTCACCATATACTAAAATCAACTCGAAATAGATTAAGGAATTAAATATACACCCCGAAACAATAAAACTTCTTAAAGAAAACATAGGAGAAATACTTCAGGAAGTAGGACTGGGAACAGACTTTATGAATACAACACCAAAAGCACCGGCAACCAAAGGAAAAACAAACAAATGGGATTATATCAAACTAAAAGGCTTCTGCACAGCAAAAGAAACAATTAACAGAGTTAAAAGACAACCAGGGCCAGCCCGGTGGCGCACCCAGTAGAGTGCGGCACTTGGGAGCGTGGCGGCGCTCCCGCCGAGGGTTTGGATCCCATGTAGAGA
>NW_007746466.1:2527-9385 GCF_000696425.1 Galeopterus variegatus | reverse complement strand
AGAATATACATTCTTCTCATCAGCACATGGAACACTCTCCAGGATAGACAACATCGTAGGTCACAAATCAAGTTTCAGGAAATTAAGAAAACTTGAAATCATCTCAAGTTTCTTTTCAGACCACAATGGATTAAAACTAGAAGTCAATAAGAAGCAAAATACTGGAAACTGCTCAAGTGCATGAAAACCGAACAACAGACTCCTGAACGACCTATGGGCCCAAGAAGATATTAAACAGAAAATCAAAAAATTTCTTGAAACTAATGAAAATAAAAATACATCATACCCAAACCTATGGTATGCTGCAAAAGCAGTACTAAGAGAGAAGTTTATTGCAATAAATGCTGACATCAAAAGAATGGAAAAATTTCAAATAAGTGGCCTAACACTGCTCCTCAATGTACTATAAAAACAACAACAATCCAATCCCAGAAGTAAGAAGATGAAGAAGAAGAGAGAAGATCCAAATAACAAAAATCAGAAATGAAATGGGAGATATTATAACCAATACCACAGAAATACAAAGAATCATTAGAGATTATTATAAACAATTGTACACTCACAAATATGAAGACTTGGAGGAAATGGATAAATTTCTGGACACATACAAACTACCAAGACTGAACCAACAAGAAATAGAGAACATGAAGAGACCAATAACAGTCAATTAGATTGAAGTAGCAATCAGAAATCCTCCAACAAAGAAAAGCCCAGGACCAGGTGGCTTTACAGCTGAATTCTAGCAAACTTTTCAAGAAGAATTAATACCAGTTTTCTCCAAACTTTTCCAGAAAATTGAAACAGAAGCCAATCTTCCAAACTCATTCTATGAGGCCAGCATCACCTTGATACCCAATAAAGATACAACAAGAAAAAGAAATTACAGACCAATATCCTTGGTGAACATAGATGCAAAAATCCTCAACAAAATATTAGGAATCAGATTACAGCTACACGTCAAAAAAATTATACGCCACAATAAATTGGGATTCATCCCAGGGATACAAGTTTGGTTCAACATATGCAGGACTTAAATGTGATACACCACACCAATAATACCAAGGAAAAAAACCATATGATTATCTCAATTGATGCAAAAAAGGCATTTGACAAAATTCAACATCCCTTCATGATTAAGACTCTCAGCAAATTAGATATAGAAGGAAACTATCTCAATATAATAAAAGCAATTTATGACAAAACAATTGCCAATATCATCCTGAATNCTAATTATCCTGATTTGATCACCACATATTGTACAGATGTATTGATATCCAATTTTGTACCGCACAAATATACATAACTGATTAAACTTCAATAAAAACCTCTCAAAAAATAGTATATTATCAATATCTTTGACCTCTCTATAGCCCCTCACTCCCCCAGGGGTAATCACCACAATCCTGGATGTTCTGTTAATTACTCCCTTATTTTTGTTTATAATTTTGCAACCTATATATGATTCTCTAAAAGAGGCACTGCTTAATTTCACTTTGTAAAAAGAAAAAAATATATTATTTTCCTAGAGAAAAATTTTCAAACATTCTAGGATTCTGANAATGGAATTCTGCAAACTGTGACAAATAATCACCTTATCTAGAAAATATTTTGGTGACCTCATTGACCCCAAAGTGTTCCCTTATAGGAATAGACCAAGAAACAAGAAATGGGTCAAAATGGATTGTTCAATTGCACATCTCATGATATATGCATTCATCCTGAGAAAGAATGCCCCATGTGACAATACTTCATCTTAGAACAAAAAGGGAATATTATTCTGAGGGAGAATTGATATCATTGCTATCTTTTCAAAAAATGTTTTTCTTTTCCTTTTCTGTATATTTTATACTGCTTATTTAATTTTGTTAATCCATGTGAACNAATGGAATTCTGCAAACTGTGACAAATAATCACCTTATCTAGAAAATATTTTGGTGACCTCGTTGACCCCAAAGTGTTCCCTCATAGGAATAGACCAAGAAACAAGAAATGGGTTGTTCAAAATGGATTGTTCAATTGCACATCTCATGATATCTGCATTCATCCTGAGAAACAATGCCCCTATGTGACAATACTTCATCTTAGAACAAAAAGGGAATATATTTCTGAGGGAGAATTGATATCATGGTTATCTTTTCAAAACATGGTTTTCTTTTCCTTTTCTGTATATTTTTTCCGCTTATTTAATTTTGTTAATCGATGTGAATGGGTTAGGGAAAACTGAAATATGTATTGGTTAATAGACTTACATCAAAAACCACTCTATAGCATTAAATTATTCTATGAAATGTTGCCCACATTGATAATATGTGTTGAAGTATCTGAAATATGTAACCGAGATCCATTTTTGAAATCTGATAATTCTCTTTCTAAACAAAATAGTTTAGTGAATGTTTAAGTGCTTTTGTGGAGTGCTTCTTTTTTTTTTTTTGTCTTTTTCCGTGTCCGGCAACGGATCGCAACCCTCAGTGTCACCCCCGTACCGGACCGGGACCAGCAACGGGATCGCAACCCTCGGTGTTGCCCCCGCGCCTCGCTCAGCCAGTGAGCGGGAACCGGTCTGTATGTGGGATCCGAACCCTCGGCGGGAGCGCCGCCGCACTTCCCAAGCGGTGCACTAGCATAGTGTGCCACCAGACCGGCCCCTGTGGAGTGCTTCTTATCTTTTCTCCTTTGCTATCAAATTTTACTTTTATTTGTTATCTGAGTAAGGTATACGTAAAAAAAGGATGAATTACTGTCTTTGCCATAACACTTCCAGAATTACCAGCATCTAAAAAAAATCAGAGGTTAGCCTAAATGAGTATCAGATTCGTAGAATTTGGAGAAGCTAAAAAATGAATGAAACAAGTGAGCGATGTCAGCAAGGTGGTAAAACAGGAGATTCCAGCACTCACCTCCCCACAGAAACACTGGCTTTGGCATCACCCATGAACAA
Source organism: Galeopterus variegatus (assembly GCF_000696425.1). Classification (NCBI taxonomy): domain Eukaryota; kingdom Metazoa; phylum Chordata; class Mammalia; order Dermoptera; family Cynocephalidae; genus Galeopterus; species Galeopterus variegatus. The sequence goes on along the minus strand of NW_007746466.1, from coordinate 6,447 downwards.
AAGTACCATGTGGGAGGCTGTGGCCGGGAGTCTAGCTGAGAGATTACAACATTCCATGTGCTAAAAAATTGGAGTGGGCACACTCAAGAGAGTAAAAGTAAAAGTTCCTCTTTATCTATGTCACCCCTCCCCCACGGTGGTACAACACAGGGCTGAGGAAGTCCTCGTGTGAGTGTGTGTGTTGGGGGTGTATGTTGTGATTTTTTCCCAAGGGAGAAAGTGAGACAGAAGTGAGCTCCTGGCTTTACCAGCTTTCCAGGATGCTGCCCAAAGGAGCCACTTAAGCGGCTTCCAATTCCATCCAGACCACTGAGGGGATTAATGAGTATGAATTATCTGAGAGCAGCCGGGAACAGAGAGAAGAGGCAGGATCTCACAGAAACTAGGGTGTGAAACTCAATAGCATACCATGGACCCTAATAACTGGCTCATGGACTTCAACATAATGCCCACCCACAAAGCTCACCTATGAACCCTTCAACCAGCCAATGCACATCCTCAGCACCCCCCTCCTACGAACAGTACACCATACATATCTGTGTATCACCTTCACAAGCTCCCACAGACAGCACATGGATCTGAACAGCAGGAGTAAATCTTAGCAGCAAGTTCAACTCTGCTGGCTTGGGGGAAGGTGTACAACCTTGAACATTTCAAGGAACTGCCCTAGAGAAAACAAACAGGAGTATCTCTGTACCAGACCAGACTTTGTAGGATTGAGAGAAGACATGCAATCCTAACTCTACCCCATTAAAATGGAACAAGAGGAATAGAGCAGGCACATCTGTAGAAAAGGTATGAGAGACCCCCTGATTCTCTAGGCAGGCTTACTGGTAAAGAGCATTTTCACCTGAGGCCAGTGAGTAATGGATGAAGAAGGTGACTGCTTCTTTGAAATTGAAGAAAGCAAGGCAAATCTTCAAGGAACATGAAGAATCAAGGAAATATGACACCATCATAAGGACAAAATAAAGCTCAGTGGCTGAACCCAAAGAAATGGAAATCCACAAATTGACTGAGAAATAATTCAGAATAATCTTATTGAAGAAGCTCAATAAGCTGCAAAATAATAAAGATGGACAACTGAACAATGTCAGGAAAACAATACATGAAAAAAAATTGGAAGTTCAATAAAGAGATAAAAACCATAAAAAAGAACCAAACAGAAATTAGGCAGCTGAAGAATACAATCTGTGAATTGAAAAATTCAAAAGAAATCTTTAATGGCAAACTCAGTAAAAAAAAACCAAAGGCAGATTATCTAAAATGATCCAATCGGAGGAAATAAAAGAAGAAAAGAAAATGAAAGGAAAAGAGTAAAGAAAGCCTATGAGACTTCTGAGGCACCATTAAGTTAACCAATATAAGCATTATGAAAATTCATCATGGAGCAGAAAAAGGTAAAGAGGCAGAAAGCATATTTAAAGGAATAACAAGAGAAAGCTTTCCAGATCTGGAGAAGGAAATGAATATCCAGATGCTTGAATCTCAATGAACCCTAAATAGATTAACTATAAAGAGGCCCATAAGTAGACATGCTACAATAAATTGTCAAAAGTCAAAAACAGAGAATTGTTTAAGAAGCAAGAGAAAAGTGACTTTTCCTATTCAAGGGAGTCTCCATAATTCTATCAGGAGAAAAGCTTTGCAGGACAGGAGAGAATGGTATGATATACTCATAGTGCTGAAAGAAAAACACCTGCCAACAAAAATACTATACTCAATAAATCTGTCCTTCAGAAATAAAGGAGAGATAAGACTTTCCCAAAAAATAATAAGGGAGTTCATAAACATTAGATCTGCCACATAAGAAATGCTAAAGGCAACCAAGCAAGCACAAGAGAGGCTCACAGGCCTTGCCAAATCACCACAGGGGCCATCCAGGTGAACCAACACAGGACCTAAGCCACACCATGCCCAGGGGATCAACTCAGCCACAGGGCCCACCCACACCCAAGGGCACACAGGACCCATGCAGTGGCCAAACAGGAGTCAAGGCAGCGGTCAAAAAGGAGCCAAGGCAGCCCACCACACACTCAACTGCATTGATAAAAGAAAAGTCACCAGCAGAGACTACAAACAGAGGAGGAAATTTCCCCCTCCTAACCTACTCCAGAATGATAGAAGAACTAAGTGTTCTACCACATGACCAAATATCAGCATAAAAATACTAGAGCTACAAATAAACAAGAAGATACGACACCACCAAAGCAATATGGCAATTCTCCAGTACCAAACCCCACAGAGCAAAAATCACTCAAGATGTCTGAAAAGGGATTCTGAGCACTGACTTTAAGAAAATGCCAAGAAATAATAGAAGAATCAACTAGAGAACACAATGATAGAAGAAAATTATCCAGGAATGAAGGAGGAAATTATAGAGATTAATAACTTCATAAAGAATATAACAGAACTCCTAGAAATGGAGGATTCTCTCAATTAAATAAAAACAGAACACAAAGCTTGAGCAGCAGGCTAGAGCAAGCATAAGAAAGAATTTCAGAACTAGAAGATGGTCTTTTTCAAATAACCCAAGCAGACAAGAAGAAAGAATTTTTAAAAGAGAAGGAATTTTAAGAGAGCTAACAGACCACCTCAAGCACACAAACATCAGAATCATGGGCATTACAGAAGGGGAGGAAAAAGGAAGTTATTCAAGGAAGTAATACCAGAAACTTCCCAGGTATAGGGAGGGATGCAGACCTTGAGATTCAGGAAGCCCCAAATCCCCAAACAAATTCAATCTGAAAAGATCCTCCCTAAGACACATGATCGCCTAACTGACAAAACTCAAAGATAAAGACCGATTTCTGAAAGCAGCAGAAGTGTCAAGTCACCTATAAGGGAGCCCCCATTAAACTAACAGCAGACTTCTCAACTGAAACCTTACAGGCCAGAAGAAAATGGGATGACATAATAAAAAAGGAAAAAATTGCCAGCCAAGAATCATATACCCAGCATGGTTATCATTCAGAAATAAGGAAGAAATAGTGTATTTCCCTGAAAAAAAAAATATGGGAGTTCACTACCACATGACCATTCCTGCAAGAAATACTCAAAGGAGTCCTGCATCCAGAATCTGAAAAATGATAATCAAGATCACTGATTTACAAGAAAGAGCAAAACCCACCATTAAAACCAAAATGCAAAGAAGAAAGAGAAAGAAGCTAAATCATGTCACTTCAAAAATTCAACTAGCATTGAAGATGAAAATAAAAGGGTAAGAAAGGGAGAAATGATGTTTAAAACATCTAAACAAAAAGCAATATAATGTCTGGAGTAAAGCATTATGCATCAATAATAACCCTAAATGAAAATGGATTGAACTCCCCACTCAAAAGACACAGAGTGACTGATTGGATTAAAAGTAGACCAAACTACATGCTGTGTTTGACACGCACCTCACGTACAAAGACAAACACAGACTAAAAGTAAAGGGATGTCAAAAGGTATACCATGCAAGTGGAAACCGAAAATGAGCAGGGGTAGCTATCCTTATATTGGATTAAATAGACCACGAACCCTAAAGAGAGAAAAAGAAGGCCGTTATATTATAAAGGGATCTATCCAGTTACAGGATGTTACGTATACACCCAACAATGGAGCACCTAGATATGTAAAGCAAACACTTCTAGATCTAAAAATAGAGATAGGCCATAATACAATAATAGTGGGTGAACTGAACACTCTTATCTCACCATTAAACAGATCTTTCAGTCAACAAATCAAGAAAGAAACACAGGATTTAAAAAGTACATCTTACACCAATTAGACCTGGAAGACATCTAAAGAACATTTCACCCAACAACTAGAGAATATACATTCTTCTCATCAGCACATGGAACACTCTCCAGGATAAACAACATCGTAGGTCACAAATCAAGTTTCAGGAAATTAAGAAAACTTGAAATCATCTCAAG
>NW_007746466.1:622-1527 GCF_000696425.1 Galeopterus variegatus | reverse complement strand
ACCTCAAGCACACAAACATCAGAATCATGGGCATTACAGAAGGGGAGGAAAAAGGAAGTTATTCAAGGAAGTAATACCAGAAACTTCCCAGGTATAGGGAGGGATGCAGACCTTGAGATTCAGGAAGCCCCAAATCCCCAAACAAATTCAATCTGAAAAGATCCTCCCTAAGACACATGATCGCCTAACTGACAAAACTCAAAGATAAAGACCGATTTCTGAAAGCAGCAGAAGTGTCAAGTCACCTATAAGGGAGCCCCCATTAAACTAACAGCAGACTTCTCAATTGAAACCTTACAGGCCAGAAGAAAATGGGATGACATAATAAAAAAGGAAAAAAAAATTGCCAGCCAAGAATCATATACCCAGCATGGTTATCATTCAGAAATAAGGAAGAAATAGTGTATTTCCCTGAAAAAAAAAAAATGGGAGTTCACTACCACATGACCATCCCTGCAAGAAATACTCAAAGGAGTCCTGCATCCAGAATCTGAAAAATGATAATCTCACTGATTTACAAGAAAGAGCAAAACCCACCATTAAAACCAAAATGCAAAGAAGAAAGAGAAAGAAGCTAAATCATGTCACTTCAAAAATTCAACTAGCATTGAAGATGAAAAGTAAAAGGGTAAGAAAGCGAAAAATGATGTTTAAAACATCTAAACAAAAAGCAATACAATGTCTGGAGTAAAGCATTATGCATCAATAATAACCCTAAATGAAAATGGATTGAACTCCCCACTCAAAAGACACAGAGTGACTGATCATATTAAAAGCTAGACCCAACTACATGCTGTGTTCAAGAGACACACCTCACCTACAAAGACAAACACAGACTAAAAGCAAAGAGATGTCAAAAGGTATACCATGCAAGTGGAAACCAAAAATAAGCAGGGGTAGCTATT
>NW_007746466.1:0-577 GCF_000696425.1 Galeopterus variegatus | reverse complement strand
CAATATCATCCTGAATGGGGAAAAGCTTAACTCTTTTCCCTTAAGAAGAGGAACAAGACAAAGATGTCCACTCTCACCACTTTTATATAACATAGTATTCGAAGTACTAGCCAGAGCAAACAGGCATAAGAAAGAAATAAACGGCATCAAGATTGGAGGGGATGAGATCAAACTGTCCTTGTTTGCTGATGATATAATCTTACATAGAGAAGAACCTATAGACTCTACCAAAAAACTCTTGCAGCTGATTAACAATCTTGGTAACATTGAATAATGTATAATGAACATCCCCAAATCAATAGCACTTTTATACTCCAATAACAAACTCGCAGAAAATGAAATCAAGAAANCCCCAAATCAATAGCACTTTTATACTCCAATAACAAACTCGCAGAAAATGAAATCAAGAAAGCAAGCTCATTTACAATAGTTACCAAAAACATAAAGTACCTGGGTATCAATTTAACCAAGGAGGTGAAAGTTCTCTACAGTGAGAACTATGAAATACTACTGAAAGAAATTTAAAAGGACACAGAAAGGTAGAAAGACTTACCATGCTCTTGGATGGGAAGAATTA
>NW_007746465.1:11057-13445 GCF_000696425.1 Galeopterus variegatus | reverse complement strand
CCCCAATCAGAGGAAACAGATCATTCCACAGCATGATGGGCAGTGCCCTCCACAATTTGGCTTCCTCTTACCTCTTCAGTCCTGTTTCTCTCCACCTCCTTCCTTACAATTCCCGCAACAAGACAAACTGTGTCGTGTTTCCCCCTGCTCAAGCTATACCCACAGTGTGGAATGCCTTACCCCCTCCTCCTAGTAAAACCTCCATCATGTCTAAAGGTACATCTCAAGTACCTACTATGTTCCATTCACTGGACCAAGCCCTCTTCATACATTGTCTCTTTTCATCTTGTATAGTGACCCTGCTGAGGAAGTACAAATAGCCCCATTTCACAGGCAAAAAACCTGAGGTTTAGGGGGTAAGGTGAACTGAACAAGGTCACTCAGCCAGTAAAGGAGGGTAGAGCTGGAATTCCAGCTCTCTCCCCCTCACTCTCCCGAGGGGCTCCGCCACTCCCATTTCAGGGATGTCATCTTGTGGCAGATCTTGGTGCCCACCTGGCCCTGGCCAAGGTTGCCCTGCAGGGAGGGTCATACCTGGTTCTGCCCAGGTGTGCTGGCCTGCACACACGTTCCCATGTATATCCTTGCCCTTGTCCATCTCTTCTTCAACTCTGCCCTTCTGCCCCAGAGGAGCCCAGCACCAGACAGGATTGTAAAGCCCATGTTCAGCATTACAAAATTTGAATTATTGACATCTTGAGACATATCCAGAGAGTTACATAAAAAAGAGCTGAATAAAAAACTCAAAATGATCAAAGGCGACTCCCTCAGAGAGCATTCTGACCACATCCCTCCCTCCTATAAAACAATTCCCAAGCATCCCATTGTCATTTAAATTCCCATTGCCTGGGTTACTGATGATACTGAGCACTTTTTCTTATGTTAATAATCATTTCCATTTCCTCCAGGCCCATTTGAACCCAACACTCTTTCCCAGAGTCCTGATGGAGTCATGTCAGCATGGGGTGGGAGACAAGGTCCATGCTGAGGCAAACAGGAGAAAGGCACAGTAAGGGAAGGGGGGACCGAGAATGGAGCAGAGGCAGAGGGAAGTGCCCAAGCCCAATTCCCAGCCTCTGGAGCCGGCCACTCCCCTTCCTCCACAGCGTGTCCCCTTTTTCCCCCCCTCCCCACTCCACATCTTCCTTCCTCCCCCAGATTGCGCACGATCATGCAGGCTGTGCCCTACACAAGAGCGCCAGCTGAGAGGGCCAGCTAAAGTCCCCCTCTCACTGTGCTTACCAAGCTTTGCACCCTCAGGGCTGCATCCCCCAGGATAGCTTTCTCCTGGCTGGCCACAGGCCCTGTATGGATGGCAGTAGTTCTGGAAGCGCAAAAGGAGAAGAGGTACAGGGGCTCATCTTTCATTTCTTCAGCCAAGCCCCAATGCCATGACCTGAATCTGCTCCCAACCAACATCATGAAAGAGAAAAAGGGGCTCCTGGCCTAGCCAGACAAACTGTGAAATGTACACGGCCTCCTTTCAGATGATTCCTGGATGAGCCAAACATATGACCCACTTCATCAGCCTCCAGGGATCAGACCAGGAGGTGGCCAGCCAGGGCTGAGCAGTCTGGAGGCGTGCGTGGGCTCGGGTGTGGACAGATGCTTCTCTGGTTTATTTCCTATTAGCCTCGTAATGTAGTACACTGTGTGTAATTGGTACATGAATCTAGCAGCATACTCCCTTAACGTTCCGTGAGGCTCCACTGAAGCCTCGCTGTGTCCCTCTGCCGTGCTCTGGCCTTCCTCCATCTGGTCAACCTGACATTCCTGGAGCTGGCAGAGAAGATACTTTGTCACAGCCTGTAAATGGGGGAGTGACATATTCTCAGGGTTTTGTAAGTGGCAGGGATCATATCATTTGAGGGCTGTCCTCCCTTTTCATTCCTAGAAAATGAGTCTGTTTCCAAATATAAGGAATTGGAGAGCCCAGGCAGCAGCCAATGGGAGTAGATGCTGGCCAGTTGGCCCAGCCACATTTATCCAGGGCTATCTCACCTCCTGTAGGTCCAGCTTCTCACTTCCTGCCACTACCCAACTCTGCCAGCCCTTGACACAGTCCTCCTTGGCTGCACTGTAAGGAGGCAATGCATGACAATGCAGAATGCCTGGGTTTTGGAGACCTACCAACCCAAATTTGAAACCAGATAGGAGTGCCTAGGCCAAGTGACTTCAATGCCTTATGCCTCAGTTTCTACATCTATAAAATGGGCATGACAATACCTTTCTCCCTGACACGTGGTAAAGACTAATTAAATCTCCCAGAAGGTCTAGCACAGAGTTTGTGTTCAACAAATGTTAATTTGATATCTCCCCCTGCACCCTGACCCCAACCCCCAGCCCTGGCCCTGCCCCGACAAACTGTCATGACTGGCTTTTCATGAT
>NW_007746465.1:9178-10006 GCF_000696425.1 Galeopterus variegatus | reverse complement strand
TTCTCATGCAATCCTTTCCATGGCCAAACATAAAAGTCATTAATGAACTGGCCAGCTCACTCATATGTCCCACCCTAGATAACGCTGTGTCTATTGTGTCCTGTCATGCAGTTGCATTAGCCATCAGTCAGTCTCACGGACTGTGGGACATTAACATTCCATGATGCTGTGCACATGAAATACACGTTGATTTCATTTGAAAATGTAAATCTCACAAACAAGGCAGGATCTCATGAGGTCAGTGAAAGGGGTATTAGTGTCTGGCTCAAAACACACACAAAGCTTTGACAAATAATGGGTCAAGCAGCAGCCCCTGCACTTCCCGTCCCTCCTCCCCAATTGCTAGTTGCACAACCGTGAGCAAGTTACTTAACCTGTCTATGGCTCCATTTGCTTATAACACACGCACCATAATATGACCTACCATGTAGGGTTACAGTAAAAATAAATCCATTAATACACATGAAGAGATGGTCGCATGGTAAGCACTCAAAAAATGCTAGTTTTTAGTAGCTATGGGGAAGGGTTAGACCTGTTAATAATTAGCAAAGAGAAAAATCAATGAAGATAATGAATAAGTACCTCAAAAGAGAATAATTTCAATATCAAAGGACTAAGAGAGGCCCTTAGGAAAACTTACGAAGCCCTCAAGCATTTTTACAAAAATGACCCTCTTCAGAGTTGTGCTATAAAAATCTGATAGGAAGTGAAGGTTGTCCTAACATACCGTTATACCATCTTGTCAGAAAAATCCCACCAGAGAAAAATGTGACTCGTTCCTTAGTGTTCACTCTAAAACATAGTGCACAATTTTAATTATAAAAAAAA
>NW_007746465.1:8372-8778 GCF_000696425.1 Galeopterus variegatus | reverse complement strand
GGGGTTGCCTGCTTGAGAAGGTGGTGTTTGGGCAGACTGGAAGGAATGAAAGAATGAGCCGTGAAACTGTGCAGGGAAAAGCATTCCAGACCGAGGGAACAGCAAGTACAAAGATATAGGGTGTCTGATGAGTTCCAAGGAACAGCCAGGAGGCCTGTGAGGCTGGAGCACACAGAAGCCATGGGAATCAGATTCCACAGAGCCTCGTAGGCTATTGGTTCTCATCTGGGTTCATGGGGAGTCAGGGCAGGCTCTTGAGCAGCAGTGGCTGGATAGGGCAGCTGCATGCAGCACAGACTGGAGGGGAAAGGAAAATGCAGGCACCTGAGTGCCGTTGTCCCAGAGGGGCACACCTGGCTCACCCCCAGGGGCCACCAAGGTGGTGGCAGTGAGAAGTAGTAGATTC
>NW_007746465.1:0-8066 GCF_000696425.1 Galeopterus variegatus | reverse complement strand
GGGCACACCTGGCTCACCCCCAGGGGCCACCAAGGTGGTGGCAGTGAGAAGTAGTAGATTCTGGACATGCCTGAAAGGTTTAACCAGCGGGACTGGCTGATGGATTGAAAGTGGGGTAAGAAGAAAAGGAGTCAGATACAATGTGAAGGTCTTCAATTTAGGCCACTGTGGACCCAGGTCTGGAGCCAACAAGACAAGGGCCATGGCATTCCCCACAGTGCTGCCACCCACCGTGCATTGAGCAGGGACCTACTGTGCACCGCGCACTGTGCTATTCTCATATGATCTGATTTAATGCTCACAAAAAGCCTCGGACACAGGCATTATTAGTCCTGAGGAAGAGATGAGGGAAACTGAGCCCCCAGAAGGAACTAGACAAAGCTCACACAGCTAGCAAGGGGTGGAATGAAAAGGTGAAGCAGGAACTGTCCTACCTGGACAGCTCGTGTCCTTAGCCACTGGGTGAAGCTGCCCCAACCTTCTCAGCCAGGCAGGTTGTTTCCCCTCTGACCATCTGTCACATGGGACAGACATCCTCTAGGGGTCTCCCAAGCTCTGGCATTTTCTATGCAATGAAATCAGGAGACAAGAGACCCAGCCACCTTCCATCTTGGCTTTTCCACTAACTGACCCTGTGGCCTTAAGAAGTGGCTTCCCCTCGTGGGCTGCAGTCTCCCACCGGGTCAAGGTGGGCCTTCCCAGCCTTTTTGCTCAAAAACCCTCTGTGTGAATGCCAGAAAGTTCTGGCAGTGCCACTGAACCCTTCCAGAGTGAGCAGTGGATTGAGCTACTCTCTATGCAGAAAGCCTCTCAGAGCAGCCCTGTCAGGCCACCAGGAAGCCTGCACTGGCTGTCCGCCCCTCCACAGCAGTGACGAACGTGCCCAGTGCTGGGCTCCCGGGGTCCACACCGCCCCCTCCTACACCTGCACCTCCCACTTGCACTCACTTTCTTCTTCCACTGTCCCTTCATCAACAAAGGAGCTGTCCCAAAGTCAGGTTTGCTCTCACCACCACCGGGTGCATAAATGCATGTCACTAAGTCACCATTCACTGTGTACCTGAGATATTCACATGCCTCGTCTCATCCCACCCTCTCAACAGCCAGCCAGGAAGAAACTGTTCTATCCCCACCTCTGTCAGATCTCAAAAAACTGGACATAGGTGAGTTGAGAGCGGGCACAGGAGGGTGGTCCAGGCCACTCTTCCACTTTGGGCCGTCCCTGGGCCCAGAGCCCAGCACCCTTGGCAGGAGCATTTGGCCTCTCTCCATTCCCTTCCCTGCTCTGGGCAAACACCACAGCTTTCTCCACTGAGTCCCTTCCCAGGGACTTTGTTCCCATCTCCACACTGCATCCTCCTCCCCATCCTCTCAGAGACTGCTAAGTGCTACCTCCTCCAGGAAGTCCTCCCTAGTGCCCCAAAGGGAGGGAACCTAACCTTCCTCAGAAACCCCCTAGCAGTTTCTGATACCTGCTTTTGGCTTCAGTTTTTCAAATGAGAACTGGAAGTTAAAGTGGTTTCTAAGTGTATAGACTCTGGAGCAAGATGACCTGGGTTCAAATCCCACCTCTGCCATTTCTTAGCTGTGTGGCCTTGGGCAAGTTACCTTTCTAGACTTTTTTTTCTCATTGGAGCTTTTGGGAACTTAGCTGTTGGACTTTTGAGACAATTTCAACTAACTGATCAATTTTAGGTATAATGCTGATAGCAGCAGCTACTGTATTCTGAGTGCTTTCTGAGGACCAGGCACTCTTCTAAGTATGTTCAATTCTTGCAGCAGCCCTGTGACATCCATTCTATCAATAAACCCATTTTACAGATGAAGAGACTGAGACACACAGTGTTAAAGTAACTTGCCCAAAGTTCTCAGGCTCCTCTCCTTTGCTGTGTGGCTGTGAGCAAGTCACTTAACCTTTCTGGTATTGTACAAGTTATTTTACTGCTTGTGGGCTCTGGTTTCCTTCTCTGGAAAAAGGAGTTTCTGGTATTATTAATACTCAAAACAGATAGGGTTATTTTTAAATCATGATCACCTTTATCATCACTACTTATACAATTACAGACTTTTCCAAAGAGCTTAGGAGGTACTCAGTAAGCATTCAACAGAGGAGGGAGGAAAGGTGGGCAAGAAGGAAGGAATCAGTGAATGGATGAATGAACGCATGCATGCATCATTCGCCCAGGGGAAGCTCTGGAGGGTAGAAGGGAATGAAGGGGCATGAAGTATATTTACATTATAGACCTGAGGATAGAGGGAGCCTGTGGGTGCAGAGGAAATGAGGACCCACATCACTGTAGCCATGTGATCCTCCACCCCTCAGCTGGCGTCTCCCTTCAAACCCCAGAGTACTAGTCCAAGATCCATTTGCATCCTGATGCATGGTGATGCCAATGGAAATGTCGATTGATTGGTCCATAAATGGGCCCCAAAGCACAAGTTATCAGTTTAAAATTCCAGGGATGCTTTATTAATATTTCTAACTTATCGGCTCATTTGAGAAGTCATTGGGGACAACAAACCTAATCAATCATGGGTTAAAAGGACTCCCGACAGCAGCTCTTGGGGCCTTTCATGCAATGGGTGGTAGCCATTGAACTTTCAAGCAACTGTCACCACAGAGACAGGCTGCCAAAGGGAGCCTGCTGCAGTGACAGCTGGAAGCAGATTGCCCAGACAGGATGGCCCTTCCTGGTGCAGGAAGGGTTTGCAGGGAAAACAGCTGTCATCTGTGCACCTGCGCTGTGTAGCCCTTCATTGCACTGCCTAGTGTCAGCCGCCATGAAGTGCACCTGTGCGGTAGCTGCTCTCATTCCCATTTTACAGACGAGCCAACCAAGGCTCAAAGAGATTGAGTCTTGCTCAGTTATTGCAGTTAACAGTCGAGCAGGGGTTCCAATGCAGGGGCACCCACTCAACAGTCCATGCTATTAATCACTTCACTCTTCTGGCCACCAGGTCCAACACTGCCATCCCACAGAGGTTGAAACTGAGACCCAGTGATCCATCTGCACATGAGCAGGTCAACTTCGGAGCTGGGACGAGGATTCTGGCATCCTGATGTCTATCCCTGCGTCCTTTCTAGGATGCTTCCCTGACACTGCCATTCCCCATCTGGCGTTTTCCTTCCATTCTCTTCTCCTTACTCTGCTTCTATTTTCCTTCATAGCAATTGTTACCTGCCATGGTACATATTTTTGTCTGAATCCCAGCATGCTCACATTAGCGAGCCGAGGGTTTGAGCTATTTCATTTTATAGCTACTGACACCCCCAGATGGTGGAGCAGACTTGGATTCATATGCAGTTGGTTACACACACATCTCAAGGATATGGTCTTCCCAGGAGAACCAAAACAGCTGAAGTCCACTTGCTAAAATTCTCTCCTTGGCCAAAGTCCCTGACCTCGAGGGTAGGAAAAAGCGCTGCCTGGGTTTGCCCCTGCTGAGGGATCCCTTTCACACTGATGCATTCTCGACAGGTTACAGGCTGCGTGGCTCATTAAGTTGCCTTAGCACATCTCTGCTTCAGAGTAGTATGTGTTCATTATTACCTTGTCACTGAAAGAATCATCTAACTTCTTTTCTCCAGGTTTCTGGGGGACTTTCTCATTATGGCTCCTGACTCCAGTCTAGGCTGCTGGGTATGTATCCAATATTCACGTTTCCTCTTGTCACCAATAGAACTCCAGTTTATTCAGAGTGGCAATGTTCACAGGTTAAAGACCACATTTCCCACCCCCACTTTTAGCTAATGTGAAGAGGAAGGGATCAATGAGATGAAAGAGGGAGTCACAGGGTAGGGTTTCCTCCAGAAAGGCTCTTGACAGGGGCTCACCAAGCTGAGAAACTGGTCTTTTCTCCCTTCTACCTGGAATGCAAACCTGATGTCTGTAGCCTCAGCAGCCATCTTAGACCATGAGGCAACCTCAAGGATAGAAGCTGGTACTAAAGTAGGTAGACTCTGACAACAGGGGATCTGACCACCCAGCCTGGCTGACAGCCCTCCACTTACATGGTTCCATTTACATTGTTTAAGTTTCTATTTTTAAGACATTTTTTTCTGTATAATATAGCCAAACATAATGCTAACTAATGTGCTAACACACGTGTTTTTACTTGGTAGACCCTCACTGAGCACATGCTGTGTGCAAGCCTCGGCGTTGGGTGTGTGGTATGAAAGACAATGACGTCGTGCACTTCCATGTGCTCACAGTGCAGGGGGAGTCCAGAAGTGAACAATCACCATGCCAGCTTGAATACACTATAACACTGGAAAGTTCAGAGAACTGCGGGACACAGAAGAGTAAGACTGTGTATGGAAGGGGACCTAACAAGGCCAGGGAGACAGAGAAAGACACCCAGAGGACATGCTGCCTGTTCAAGGACAAGGAGTCACTTGGATGCAGAGAGACAGGCAGAGGGCAGAGGGTGGATAATGGAGATTTTATTTGCCAGGCTGAAAGATTTGGACTCCCCCAGTCCACAGTCCAGAATACATTCACACATACACACCACATACACACATGCACACACATGTACACACATGTACACATGCACATACACTACAGGCAATTCCTTTGCCCCTGCTGAGGCCCCTAAGGTTTCAGCAGCTTGGGTTTGGAATTTGTCCTTGCACCAAAAAATCTGTGGTTACATTTTATCCAGGATTTCTATCTCTTGGAGCAAAAATGTGTTGCCTCCAAAATAGCTGAACTCTTCTTGTTAAACTCAGCCTGGTTCATGGTCTGACAGGAAAACACTAGCTAGGCAGGCAGGAGACCTGGGTCCCAGTCCCGCTCAGTACTCGTTAGTTGTTTTAAGATGATAAATGGATTGTTTTTGTTCTTCATACTGGTATTTATTTACATCTCTGCCGCATCCTGGAAAAGGCTTGAGCAGGTTTATTTGAGTACATAAACCCAGCATATTTTTTAAAGGAAGGAATAGATAAGTAAACCAGAGTGAGGAAAAGGAGGGACAGGTAATAAGACAAAGCCCAGCACATTCTGAGATCCAAGAGGCCAGATGAACTTTTTCAGCTTAGCTTCCTAGTAGCCACGGGGGAGGGTGGAAGAAACTGAAACACAACCACCCACAAGTGGTCAGGATGGCAATGATTCTAAAAGGTAGAAATGGCTCAGTTGCTCAGAAGTGGGCTTTTCCCAACCTGGTAATCTAAGGAGAATTTAGCTGTAGGGTCTCATAAAAGGAGCATCATGTGAGCCTCAGCAGGGCCCAAATCCCTTCCTAAGAGGAATTCTGGGGACTGCATTTCTCTCCATCTCCGTAAAGATGTAATGTGGAGAGCAAACGGTTTGAAGTTATAGTCTATAGTAAGAACTGGCACAGACGTTCTATGTCACCAGCTAAGAGGAGATGCATGTGCATTGACAACCCATCAAGTGGACCTCTGCACAAAGAGAGGCCAGAGGAATACCTGTGGGAATACTCGTTGGAATGCCTGTGAGAATACCTATGAAAAGACCTGTGGGAATACCTGTGAAATATTTGTGTAGGGAAATCTTGTGGAAATACCTGCAGGAGTACCTGTGAGAAAACCTGTGAAAATATCTGGGGCAATGCCTGTAGGAATACCTGTGAAATACTTGTGTAGGAATACCTGTGGGAATACCTGTGAGAACACCTATCAGAATGCCCCTGGGAATACCTGTGAGAATACCTGTGGGAATACTTGTAGGAATACCTGAGAATACCTGTGAAAATACCTATGGGAATGTCTTCTGGAATATCTCTGAAAATATCTGTGGGAATGCCTGTGAAATACTTGTGCAGGAATACTTGTAGAAATACCTGTGGGAATAACTGTGAGACTGCCTCTGGGAAAGCCTGTGGGAATACCTCTGGAAATACCTGTTAGAAAATGATTATTTGTAGAAATGCCTGTGGAAACACCTGTGGGGATATCTGTGACAATGCCTGTGGTGATACCTCTGGGAATGACTGGGGGAATATTTGTGGGAATGCCTGTGACTATATCTGTGAGAATACCTATGGAATGTCTGTGGAAATATCCATGGGAAACTGCTTTCCTTGAGAAAATGCTATGGATCTGCTCCCACACCAAGAAACAATGTCATAGTCCATCAAGCTAAGCCATAATAATTTTAGCTTAAATGTCTTTCAAAGTTCATTTTACTAATCTCTCAAGAAGGACTTCAAAAAACCCTAATACTTCCACCATAAGATACCTAATGTTAAGCAAATATAACCTCCTGGTGAGTTCCCCAAATGGTTTAGTAGAAAAATGTAGCCCTAAGTGACTAAATGAGTGAATGCAATTCACAGGTTGTTGAATAAAAGCCAAATCAATGTTGGAGGCATCTGCCAAAAATGGCAATTGGGGGATTGGAGCAGTTCATCCTGAGCCATCTTTTTCTGACAGTAATGAGGTCATTCCTGGTTCATGACAATAAAACCATGTCATCTGCATAGAAAAGGCTTCTAACTTTCTGTTCCCCATAGCAAAGGGTAATGCATTCAGCTCATCCAAATTCTTTCAAGTGATAAAATACCTGTTAAGGGGAGCAGGGACCAAAGACCATCACCCTTTAGCTGTGATTAGAGTTGTTATCTGGTTCATCAGGACACTTTCTACCAACCTGGCCCTCACGCTGTGTTAAGGTGCAAGTTCTATATAAGTACCTGTGGCAGGGTAGGGATTAATATTGAGCTTCTGTAGTTTAGCCCATAATCAGTTTCTCTCCACATAATTAGTTTCTTTCTACTGAGTCAAAGGCCAAAGTCAGTCATTACTGCTGTAATTCTTCTACTGTTCCTGACAAATTTTTGCACAAGTGGTATAAAAAGGTCAACAGTGTGGAATAAATGTGCCGAAAACCCAGGAGCTCCTCATACAAAATACCAGCCTGAGAAACCCAAACATGCCATTTACAAAAGAGGAAAATTGGCGGGTAGTTTAGTTGGAATGTTAGGTAAACCAATGGGCCTATCGTTTGGGGAGAAATAGAGGATGGGCCTTTTAAAAAGTGCGATACTCTACCCATTCAGTCCATCCAGACCAGATTGTATATATGGAGTTAAGGAGAATAAACAACTTGGCTATTAAATACTTGAAATGTGGCAAGTCCAAATTGGGATGTGTGCAAAATACACACCAGATTTCAAACGTAATACAAAAAAAAGAATGAGGAAAATCTTTCATAATTTTATATTGATTACATGTCAAAATGATAATTTTTGGATATTTGTGATAAGTAAAATATATTATTAAAATTTATTTGGGATAAATAAAATATATTGTTAAAATTGTCATCTTTTTTTTTTTAATGTGACTACTAGAGAATTTGAAGTTGTTACTTGCATGCACACTGGTACCACCTCCAAGATGATCCCCTCCTCCTGGTGTTCACAGCTTTGTTTAGTCCCCCCACACTGTATAAGTGTTGCTCTGTGTGACCAGGAGAATACATCAGAAATGATGACATAAGTGATGGTCAATTTTATGTGTTAGCTTGACTGGGCTAAGGGATGCCCAGTTAGCTGGTAAAACATTATTTCTGGGTGAGCGTGTGTGTGTGTGTGTGTGTGTGTGTGTGTGTGTGTGGCGTGTGAGGGTGTTTCTGGAAGAGATTAGCATTTGAATCAGTAGACTGAGTAAAAAAGATTTGCTCTCAGCAATGTGGGCAGGCACCATCCAATCTATTAAGGGGCCAGACAGAACAAAAAGGTGGAAGAATGGCAATCTTTTTTTTTCTTTCTCTCCTTGAGCTGGAATACCCATCTTCTCCTGCCCTTCCTTAGACACCAGATCTCCTGGTTCTTGGGCCTTCTGATTCCAGGACTTACACTAGCATCGCATGCCCCACCTCCACCCCCAGCCAGTTCTCAGGCTTCACCCTGGGCCTCAAACTGAATTACACCACTGGCCTTCCTGGTTCTCCAGCTTTCAGGTGGCAGATTATGAGACTTCTCTGCTCCATAATTGTATGAACCAATTCCCATAATAAATCTCCTCTTATCTATCTATATATATCCTGCTGGTTCTGTTTCTCTGAAGAACCTTGACTAATACAGTATGTGAAAGC
>NW_007746464.1:10518-13447 GCF_000696425.1 Galeopterus variegatus | reverse complement strand
GATTGGTTTGGTGTGATTAGTTTTTCGAGATTGATTCACTTGGTCTGATTAGTTTTCCTTGATCGATTAGTCAGGTCTGATTAGTTTTCCTAGATCGATTAGCTTGGTCTCATTAGTTTTCCTAGATCAATTAGTTGGGTCTGATTAGTTTTCCTATATTGACTACTTGGGTCTGATTAGTTTTCCTAGATCGATTTGGTCGCGAGCTCAACATCTCTTCTATCTGCCACATCTTCGGTTCAGTGAGTTAAGCTGGATTCTAAGTGGGGGAGATTGATTCACTTGGTCTGATTAGTTTTCCTTGATCGATTCAATTTGTCTGATTAGTTTTCCTAGATCGATTGGTTTGGTCTGATTAGTTTTTCGAGATTGATTCACTTGGTCTGATTAGTTATCCTTGATTGATTAGTCAGGTCTGATTAGTTTTCCTAGATCGATTAGCTTGGTCTGATTAGTTTTCCTTGATTGATTAGTCAGGTCTGATTAGTTTTCCTAGATCGATTAGCTTGGTCTGATTATTTTTCCTAGATTAAGTGGCTTGGTCTGAGTAGTTTTCCTAGATCAGTTAGCTTGGTCTGATTATATTTCCTAGATCGATTAGATTGGTCTGACGAGTTTGATCAGATCGATTAGCTCTATCCGATGAGTTTACTTAGATCGATTAGCTTGGTCTGATTATATTTCCTAGATCGATTAGCTTGGTCTGATTATATTTCCTAGATCGATTAGCTTGGTCTGATTATATTTCCTAGATCGATTAGCTTGGTCTGATTATATTTCCTAGATCGATTAGCTTGGTCTGATTATATTTCCTAGATCGATTAGCTTGGTCTGATTATATTTCCTAGATCGATTAGCTTGGTCTGATTATATTTCCTAGATCGATTAGCTTGGTCTGATTATATTTCCTAGATCGATTAGCTTGGTCTGATTATATTTCCTAGATCGATTAGCTTGGTCTGATTATATTTCCTAGATCGATTAGCTTGGTCTGATTATATTTCCTAGATCGATTAGCTTGGTCTGATTATATTTCCTAGATCGATTAGCTTGGTCTGATTATATTTCCTAGATCGATTAGCTTGGTCTGATTATATTTCCTAGATCGATTAGCTTGGTCTGATTATATTTCCTAGATCGATTAGCTTGGTCTGATTATATTTCCTAGATCGATTAGCTTGGTCTGATTATATTTCCTAGATCGATTAGCTTGGTCTGATTATATTTCCTAGATCGATTAGCTTGGTCTGATTATATTTCCTAGATCGATTAGCTTGGTCTGATTATATTTCCTAGATCGATTAGCTTGGTCTGATTATATTTCCTAGATCGATTAGCTTGGTCTGATTATATTTCCTAGATCGATTAGCTTGGTCTGATTATATTTCCTAGATCGATTAGCTTGGTCTGATTATATTTCCTAGATCGATTAGCTTGGTCTGATTATATTTCCTAGATCGATTAGCTTGGTCTGATTATATTTCCTAGATCGATTAGCTTGGTCTGATTATATTTCCTAGATCGATTAGCTTGGTCTGATTATATTTCCTAGATCGATTAGCTTGGTCTGATTATATTTCCTAGATCGATTAGCTTGGTCTGATTATATTTCCTAGATCGATTAGCTTGGTCTGATTATATTTCCTAGATCGATTAG
The DNA here is from genome assembly GCF_000696425.1 of Galeopterus variegatus. Lineage (NCBI taxonomy): Eukaryota > Metazoa > Chordata > Mammalia > Dermoptera > Cynocephalidae > Galeopterus > Galeopterus variegatus. Next base: position 11,790 of record NW_007746464.1, on the reverse strand, counting down.
CTTGGTCTGATTATATTTCCTAGATCGATTAGCTTGGTCTGATTATATTTCCTAGATCGATTAGCTTGGTCTGATTATATTTCCTAGATCGATTAGCTTGGTCTGATTATATTTCCTAGATCGATTAGCTTGGTCTGATTATATTTCCTAGATCGATTAGCTTGGTCTGATTATATTTCCTAGATCGATTAGCTTGGTCTGATTATATTTCCTAGATCGATTAGCTTGGTCTGATTATATTTCCTAGATCGATTAGCTTGGTCTGATTATATTTCCTAGATCGATTAGCTTGGTCTGATTATATTTCCTAGATCGATTAGCTTGGTCTGATTATATTTCCTAGATCGATTAGCTTGGTCTGATTATATTTCCTAGATCGATTAGCTTGGTCTGATTATATTTCCTAGATCGATTAGCTTGGTCTGATTATATTTCCTAGATCGATTAGCTTGGTCTGATTATATTTCCTAGATCGATTAGCTTGGTCTGATTATATTTCCTAGATCGATTAGCTTGGTCTGATTATATTTCCTAGATCGATTAGCTTGGTCTGATTATATTTCCTAGATCGATTAGCTTGGTCTGATTATATTTCCTAGATCGATTAGCTTGGTCTGATTATATTTCCTAGATCGATTAGCTTGGTCTGATTATATTTCCTAGATCGATTAGCTTGGTCTGATTATATTTCCTAGATCGATTAGCTTGGTCTGATTATATTTCCTAGATCGATTAGCTTGGTCTGATTATATTTCCTAGATCGATTAGCTTGGTCTGATTATATTTCCTAGATCGATTAGCTTGGTCTGATTATATTTCCTAGATCGATTAGCTTGGTCTGATTATATTTCCTAGATCGATTAGCTTGGTCTGATTATATTTCCTAGATCGATTAGCTTGGTCTGATTATATTTCCTAGATCGATTAGCTTGGTCTGATTATATTTCCTAGATCGATTAGCTTGGTCTGATTATATTTCCTAGATCGATTAGCTTGGTCTGATTATATTTCCTAGATCGATTAGCTTGGTCTGATTATATTTCCTAGATCGATTAGCTTGCTCTGATCAGTGTATTAGATCGATGAGCTTGTTGTGATGAGATTACTTGGATCGATGTGCTTGGTCTGATGAGTTTACTTACATCAATGAACTTGGTGTGTTGATTTTACGTAAATCGATGTGATTGCTCTTTTGAGTTTACTTAGATCTATGAGCTTGGTCTGATGAGTTTACTTTGATGGATGAGCTTGGTCTGATGAGTTTCGTTAGAT
>NW_007746464.1:8803-9608 GCF_000696425.1 Galeopterus variegatus | reverse complement strand
TTAATTAGATCGATGAGCTTGGTCTGATGAGTTTACTTAGATCGATGAGATTGGCCTGATGAGTTTACTTAGATCTATTAGCTCTGTCCAATGTGTTTAATTAGATCGATGAGCTTGGTCTGATGAGTTTACTTAGATCGATTAGCTTTCTCTGATGTGTTAACTTAGATCGCTGAGCTTGGTCTGATGAGATTACTTAGATCGATGAGCTTGGTCGGGTGATTTTACTTACATTGATGAGCTCGGTCCGATGAGTTTACTTTGATCTATGAGCTTGGTCTGATGAGTTTACTTAGATCGATGAGATTGGCCTGATGAGTTTACTTAGATCTATTAGCTCTGTCCAATGTGTTTAATTAGATCGATGAGCTTGGTCTGATGAGTTTACTTAGATCGATNTCCTAGATCTACTAGCTTAGTCTGATTAGATTTCCTAGATCGATTAGTTTGGTCTGATTAGATTTAGATCGATTAGCTTGGTCTGATTAGTTTTCCTAGTTCGATTAGTTGGGTCTGATTAGTTTTCCTAGATCGATTAGTTGGGTCCGATTAGTTTTCATTGATCGATTTCTTGGGACTGATTAGTTTTCCTAGATGGATTGGCTTGGTCTGATTAGTTTTCCTAGATCGATTAGTTGGGTCTGATTAGTTTTCCTAGATTAACTAGTTAGGTCTGATTAGTTATCAAGATCGATTTCTATGGTCTGATTTGTTTTCCTAGATGGATTTGCTTTGTCTAATTAATTTTGCTAGATCTACTAGCTTGGTCTGATTAGTTTTCCTAGATCGATTAGTTGGGTCTGAT
>NW_007746464.1:6912-8340 GCF_000696425.1 Galeopterus variegatus | reverse complement strand
CGATGAGCTCGGTCCGATGAGTTTACTTAGATCGATGAGCTTGGTCTGATGAGTTTACTTAGATCGATTTGCTTGGTCTGATGAGTTTACTTGGATCGATGAGCTCGGTCCGATGAGTTTACTTAGATCGATGAGCTTGGTCTGATGAGTTTACTTAGATCGATTTGCTTGGTCTGATGAGTATACTTGGATCGATGAGCTCGGTCCGATGAGTTTACTTAGATCGATGAGCTTGGTCTGATGAGTTTACTTAGATCGATTTGCTTGGTCTGATGAGTTTACTTAGATCGATGAGCTTTGTCAGATGAGTTTGCTTACATCTATGAGCTCGGTCCAATGAGTTTACTTAGATCGATGAGCTTGGTCTGATGAGTTTTCCTTGATCGATTAGTCAGGACTGATTAGTTTTCCTAGATCGGTTCGCTTGGTCTGATTAGTTTTCCTAGATCGATTATTTGGGTCTGATTAGTTTTCCTAGAATAACTAGTTAGGTCTGATTAGTTATCAAGATCGATTTCTATGGTCTGATTTGTTTTCCTAGATGGATTTGCTTTGTGTGATTAATTTTGCTACATCTACTAGCTTGGTCTGATTACTTTTCCTAGATCGATTAGTTGGGTCTGATAAGTTATCTGAGATCGATTCAATTGGTCTGATTAGTTTTCCTAGATAGATTGGTTTGGTCTGATTAGTTATCCGAGATCGATTCGCTTGGTCTCATTAGTTTTCCTTGATCGATTAGTCAGGTCTGATTAGTTTTCCTAGATCAATTAGCTTGGTCTGATTATTTTTCCTAGATTTATTGGCTTGGTCTGAATAGTTTTCCTAGATCAATTATCTTGGTCTGATTATATATCCTAGATCGATTAGCTTGGTCTGACTAGTTTGATCAGATCGATTAGGTCTATCCGATGAGTTTCCTTAGATCTATTAGCTTTGTCCGATGAGTTTACTTAGATCTATTAGCTTGGTCCGATGAGTTTATTTAGATCGATGGGCTTGGTCTGTTGAGTTTACTTAGATCGATTAGCTTGCTCTGATGAGTTTACTTAGATCGATGAGCTTGGTCAAATGAGTTTGCTTACAGCGATGAGCTCGGTCCGTTGTGTTTACTTAGATCGATGGGCTTGGTCTGATGAGTTTACTTAGACCTATTAGATTGCACTATGAGTTTATTTAGATTGAGGAGCTTGGTCTGATGAGGTTACTTATATCGATGTGCTCAGTCTGATGAGTTTAATTAGATTGATCAGCTTAGTCTGATGAGTTTACTTAGATCGCTGTGCTTGGTCGGATGAGTTTACTTGGATTGATGGGCTTGGTGTGTTGTGTTTACTTAGACCAATTAGCTTGCTCTGATGAGTTTATTTAGATCGATGAGCTTGGTGTGATGAGTTTATTTAGATCGATGAGCTTGGTGTGATGAGT
>NW_007746464.1:5271-6323 GCF_000696425.1 Galeopterus variegatus | reverse complement strand
TAGATCGATTAGCTTGCTCTGATCAGTTTATTAGATCGATGAGCTTGGTGTGATGAGATTACTTGGATTGACGTGCTTGATCTGATGAGTTTACTTACATCGATGAGCTTGGTGTGTTGATTTTACTTAGATTGATGGGCTCGGTCTGTTGAGTTTACTTAGATCGATTAGCTTGCTCTGATTAGTATACTTAGATCGATGAGCTTGGTCTGATGAGTTTACTTAGATCGATTAGCTTGGTCCGATGAGTTTACTTAGATCTATTAGCTTGCTCTGATCAGTTTATTAGATCGATGAGCTTGGTGTGATGAGATTACTTGGATTGACGTGCTTGATCTGATGAGTTTACTTACATCGATGAGAATGGTGTGTTGATTTTACTTAGATTGATGGGCTCGGTCTGTTGAGTTTACTTAGATCGATTAGCTTGCTCTGATTAGTATACTTAGATCGATGAGCTTGGTCTGATGAGTTTACTTAGATCGATTAGCTTCGTCCGATGAGTTTACTTAGATCAATTAGCTTGGTCCGATGAGTTTACTTAGATCTATTAGCTTGCTCTGATCAGTTTATTAGATCAATGAGCTTGGTGTGATGAGTTTACTTGGATTGATGTGCTTGGTCTGTTGAGTTTACTTACATCGATGAGCTTGGTGTGTTGATTTTATTTAGATTGATGGGCTTGGTCTGTTGAGTTTACTTAGATCGAATAGCTTGCTCTGATGAGGTTACTTATATCGATGAGCTTGGTCAGATGAGTTTACTTACATCGATGAGCTTGGTCTGATGAGTTTACTTGATCGATGTGCTTGGTCTGATGGGTTTACTTTGATCATTGAGCTTGGTGTGTTGTGTTTACTTAGATCGATGGGCTTGGGCTGATGAGTTTATTAAACCGATAATCTTCCTCTGATGAGTTTATTTTGATTGATGAGCTTGGTCTGATGAGGTTACTTATATCGATGAGCTCGGTCTGATGAGTTTACCTAGGTCGATGAGCTTGGTCTGATGAGTTTATTTAGATCTATCATCTTGGTATGCTGAGAAAACTT
>NW_007746464.1:2846-3946 GCF_000696425.1 Galeopterus variegatus | reverse complement strand
GTGATATGTTTACTTTGATCAATTGGCTTTTTCTGATGAGTTTTCCTAGATCTACTAGCTTGGTCTGATTAGTTTTCCTAGATCGATTAGTTTGGTCTGATTAGTTTTAGATCGATTAGCTTGGTCTGATTAGTTTTCCTAGATCTACTAGCTTGGTCTGATTAGTTTTCCTAGATCGATTGGTTTGGTCTGAATAGTTATCCGAGATCGATTCGCTTGGTCTGATTAGTTTTCCTAGAATTATTGGCTTGGTCTGAGTAGTTTTCCTAGATCAATTATATTGGTCTGATTATATTTCCTAGATCGATTAGCTTGGCCTGACTAGTTTGATCAGATCGATTAGCTCTATCCAATGAGTTTACTTAGATCTATTAGCTTGGTCCGATGAGTTTACGTAGATCGATTAGCTTGCTCTGATGAGTTTATTAGATCGAAGAGCTTGGTGTGATGAGTTTACTTGGATCGACGTGCTTGGTCTGATGAGTTTACTTACATCGATGTGCTTGGTGTGTTGATTTTACTTAGATCGATGGGCTTGGTCTGCTGAGTTTACTTAGGTCGATTAGAGTGCTCTGATTAGTATACTTTGATCGATGAGCTTGGTCTGATGAGTTTACTTAGATCGATGAGATTGGCCTGATGAGTTTACTTAGATCTATTAGCTCTGTCCGATGTGTTTAATTACATCGATGAGCTTGGTCTGATGAGTTTACTTAGATCCATGAGCTTGGTGTTTTGATTTTACTTAGATCGATTTGCTTGGTGTGTTGATTTTACTTAGGTCAATGAGCTAGCTCTGTTGAGTTTACTTAGATCGATGAGCTTGGTCCGATTATTTTACCTCGATCGATTAGCTTGGTCTGATTATTTTTCCTGGATCGATTAGCGTGGTCTGATGAGTTTTCCTAGATTGATTGGCTTGGTCTGATTAGTTTTCCTAGATATACTAGCCTGGTCTGATTAATTTTCCTAGATCAATTAGTTGGGTCTGATTAGTTTTCCTAGATTGACTAGTTAGGTCTGATTAGTTTTCAAGATTGATTTCTTGGGTCTGATTTGTTTTAGTAGATGGAATGGCTTGGTCTGATTAGTTTTAATAG
>NW_007746464.1:1027-1373 GCF_000696425.1 Galeopterus variegatus | reverse complement strand
TGGTCTGATTAGTTTTCCTAGATCGATTGGTTTGGTCTGATTAGTTATCCGAGATCGATTCTCTTGGTCTGATTAGTTTTCCTTGATCGATTAGACAGTTCTGATTAGTTTTCCTAGATCGATTAGCTTGGTCTGATTATTATTCCTAGATTTATTGGCTTGGTCTGAGTAGTTTTCCTAGATCAATTATATTGGTCTGATTATATTTCCTAGATCGATTAGCTTGGCCTGACTATTTTGATCAGATCGATTAGCTCTATCCGATGAGTTTACTTAGATCTATTAGCTTGGTCAGATGAGTTTACTTAGATCGATTAGCTTGCTCTGATGAGTTTATTAGATCGAT
>NW_007746464.1:0-435 GCF_000696425.1 Galeopterus variegatus | reverse complement strand
TGAGCTCGGTCCGATGAGTTTACTTAGATCGATGAGCTTGGTCTGATGAGTTTACTTGATCGATGTGCTTGATCTGATGGGTTTACTTAGATCGATGATCTTGGTCTGATGAGTTTACTTGATCGATGTGCTTGGTCTGATGAGTTTATTAAACCGATAATCTTCCTCTGATGAGTTTATTTTGATTGATGAGCTTGGTCTGATGAGTTTACTTGATCGATGTGCTTGGTCTGATGTGTTTACTTTGATCGATGAGCTTGGTGTGTTGTGTTTACTTAGATCGATGGGCTTGGTCTGATGAGTTTATTAAACCGATAATCTTCCTCTGATGAGTTTATTTTGATTGATGAGCTTGGTCTGATGAGGTGTCTTATATTGATGAGCTCGGTCTGATGAGTTTACTTAGATCGATGAGCTTGGTCTGATGAGTTTATT
>NW_007746463.1:11729-13449 GCF_000696425.1 Galeopterus variegatus | reverse complement strand
AACTTAGAAGAGACATACTAAAAATAAATAGCAAGAAACCAAAATGTAAAGCTAGAGAAAACCACTCAAGCACAAAGGAAGACAGTAAGACCAGAAAAAAGGAGAAAAGTATTCACAAAAAGAGAAAAAGAATAATAAAATGGCAGTAAGGACTCCCTATATCAATAATAGCCCTAAATGTGAACCGATTGAATGACCTAATTAAAAGAAACAGAATGGCTGGATGGATTATAAAACGAGAGTCAACAATATGATGTCTACAAGAAACTCATTTAACCAATAAATACACATACTGGCTGAAAGTGAAGGGGTGAAAAAAGATATTTCACCCAAATGGAAACCAAAAAAGAGCAGGAGTAGCTATACTTATATCAGATAAAATATACTTCAAGAAAGGAAAGTGAAAAAAGATAAGAAAAGCATTCATAATATAATGATGAAGGGATCAATTCAGAAGAGCATATAACAATTCTATCTATATATGCAACCAACTCTGAAGCACCCAATTATATAAAGCAATTACTATTGGACCTAACAGGAGAGATTGACTCCAACACAATAATATTTGGGGATTTTCATACTCCACAGAACAGACCATTTAGAAAGAAAATGATCCAGAAAACTTCAGAAATAATCTCTATTCTAAGCCAGCATGACCTAACAGATATTTATAGAACAATTTATTCAACAGCTACAGAATGCATTCTTCTCAGTAACACATGGGATGTTCTCCAGAATAGACCATATATTAGGACACAAAACAAGTCTCAACAAATTTTAAACAATCAGAATCATATCAACCACCTTATCCAACCACAATGGAAATAAAAGTAGAACTCAACAACAAAAGGGACACTTCTTAGAAACTATACAAATATATTGAAATTAAACTACATGCTCCTCAACAATGAATGGATCAAAGGGAATGGATCAGGAAGGGAATTAAAAACTCCTGTAGACAAATGAAAATGAAAGCACAGCATACCAACAAATCTAACCGATGGGATATAGTGAAAGCAGTTCTAAAAAGGAATTTATTGCTGTACATCCCAGTAGTAATTCTTCACAAACAAAAGCAATGCATAAAGGTTTTCCATTTCATAACAATTTGAAAATCACCACACTTTTTTTTTAATCAATATACAATGTGGTTGATTATTGTGGCCAATTACTGAAACCTCCCTCGCTCCCCCCTCTCCCCCCTCCCTCCCAACAATCTCCTTTCTGTTTGCTTGTCGTATCAACTTCAAGGAATTGTAATTGTTGTGTCTTCTTCCCTCCACCCCACCCCCCGGTTTTTTGTGTATTTATTTATTTATTCTTAGCTCCCACAAATAAGTGAGAACATGTGATATTTCTCTTTCTGTGTCTGACTTGTTTCACTTAATTTAATTCTCTCTAGGTCCATCCATGTCATTGCAAATGGCAGTATTTCATTTGTTTTTATAGCAGAGTAGTATTCCATTGTGTAGATATACCACATTTTCCTTATCCACTCATCCGATGATGGACATTTGGTGTGGCTGCAACTCTTAGCTATTGTAAAGAGTGCTGCAGTGATCATTGGAGAACAAATATATCTTCGACATGATGACTTCCATTCCTTTGGGTATATTCCCAGCAGTGGGATAGCTGGGTCATATGGTAGATCTATCTGCAATTGTTTGCAGAACCCCCATACCAGGAAAAACTCTTTTTTATAGAATAATGTCAATTAATA
>NW_007746463.1:10495-10861 GCF_000696425.1 Galeopterus variegatus | reverse complement strand
TCGTATATCTTCCTTTTAGAAATGCCTATTTAGCTCTTTTGCCCATTTTTTAATTGGGTTGCTTGTTTTTTTTTTCTAGTAAAGTTGTTTCAATTCCTTGTATATTCTGGATATTAATCCTTTGTCAGATGTATATTTTGCAAATATGTTCTCCCACTCTGTTGGTTGTCTTTTAACTCTGTTAATTGTTTCTATTGCTGTGCAGAAGCTTTTTAGTTTGGTTTAATCCCATTTGTTTATTTTTCCTTTGGTTGCCCATGTGTTTGGGGTCATATTCATGAAGTTTGTGTCCAGTCCTACTTACAGAAGTATTTCTCCTATGTTTTCTTTAAGAAGTTTTAATGTTTCAGGGTGTATATTTAATTC
>NW_007746463.1:8796-10286 GCF_000696425.1 Galeopterus variegatus | reverse complement strand
CTTCTTGTATCCTCTCTAATTTCTCTCAGCAGTGGTTTGTATTTCTCATTATAGAGATTTTCACATCCTTGGTTAATTCAATTCCTAAGTATTTACTTATTTATTTATTTATTTATTTTGGTATCTAATTTAAATAGGCAAGCTTTCTGGACTTCTCTTTCTGCATGTTCACTATGGGAGAACAGTAATGTTACTGATTTTTGTGTATTGATTTTGTATCCTGCTACTTTGCTGAAATCATTTATCAACTCCAGGAGTTTTGTAGAGGCTTTAGGCTATTAGATATATAGGATCATGTCATCTGCAAACAGGGACAGTTTGACTTTGTCTTTTCTAATCTGGTTGCCCTTTATTTCCTTCTCTTCTCTGATTGTTCTGGCTAGTACATCCAACCCTTTGTTGAATAGGAGTGGCGAGAGTGGGCATCCTTGTCTAATTCCTGTTCTTCAAGGAAAAGCTTTCAGCTTCTCCCCATTCAGGATGATATTGGAAGTGGGTTTATCATAGATGGCTTTAATTATGTTGAGATACTTTCCATCTATACCTAATTTATAGAGGGTCTCTGTCAAGAAAGAATGTTGAATTTTACCAAATGCTTTTTCAGCATCTATAGAGATGATCATATGATCCTTGTGTTTGATTTTATTGATATGGTGTATCACATTTATTGATTTGCATATGTTGAAACAACCTTACATACCTGGGATGAATCCCATTTGATCATGGTGTATTATTTTACATATGTGTTGCTGTATTCTGTTAGCTAGTATTTTATTGAGGATTTTTGCATCTATATTCATCAAGGCTATCAGCCTGTAGTTTTCTTTTTTAGTTGTATCTTTACCTGGTTTTGGTATCAGGGTGATGTTTGCTTCATAAAATGAGTTTGAGAGATTTCTTTCTGTTTCAATATTTTGGAATAGTTTTTAAAGTATTGGTGTGAATTCCTCTTTGAATGTCTGATAATATTCTGCCGTGAATTCATCTGGTCCTGGGCTTTTCTTTGTTGGGAGCCTTCTGATGACAGCTTCAATCTCCTTTATTGTTATTGGTCTGTTCAGATTTTTTACATCTTCTTGGCTCAGTTTTGGGAGCTTGTGTGTGTATAGAAATTTATCCATTTCCTCCAGATTTTCTAATTTGTTGGCACATAGTTGTTTACAGTAGTCTTGAATGATTCCTTGTATTTCAGATGTATCAGTTGTAATATCACCTTTTGCATTTCTAATTTTTGTTATTTGCATCTTATCTCTTCTTTTTTTAGTTAGTCATGCTAATGGTTTGTTAATTTTATTTAACTTTTCAAAAAACAACTTTTTGATTCATTGGTTGTTTGTATTGTTTTTGGGGTTTCAATTTAATTAAGTTCTGCTAATCGTAATGATTTCTTTCTGTCTGCTAAATTTGGGTTTGGATTGCTCTTATTTTTTAGTTCTTTAAGGTGAAGTGTTAGGTTGTTCACTTTCCATCTTTCCATTCTTCTGAAGTAA
>NW_007746463.1:7085-7551 GCF_000696425.1 Galeopterus variegatus | reverse complement strand
TTGTATAGTTTCCAGAATTTCATTAGTTATTGATTTCTAATTTTAATCCATTGTGGTCTGAAAAAATACAAAAGATAATTCTAATTTTTTTGAATTCATTGAGACTTGATTTGTGACCTAACATGTGATCTATCCTGGAGAATGATCCATCTGCTGATGAGAAAAATGAATATTCTGAGGTTGTTGGATGGAATGTTCTTTAGGTATCTGCCAAGTCCAATTGGTCTAGTTTGTTGTTTAGATCTTGTTTTTCTCTGCTGATTCTTTGTCTAGATTATCAGTCCAATATTGACAGTGGTGTGTTCAGGTCCCCTGCTATTATGGTATTAGTGTCTATTTCCTTTTTCAAGTCTAATAGAGTTTGTTTTATAAATCTGGCTGCTCCAACATTGGGTGCTTATATAATTATGATTGTTATGTCTTCTTGATGGATCAATCCTTTTATCATTATGTAGTGGCCCTCATT
>NW_007746463.1:0-6407 GCF_000696425.1 Galeopterus variegatus | reverse complement strand
TACTCCAGCTCATTTTTCATTTCTGTTTGCATGGTAAATCTTTTTCCATCCTTTCACTCTTTCCATTTCATAACAATTTGAAAATCACCACACTATTTTTTTTTAATTTTATAAATGCCTACATAGAAAAAGAAGAGTCCAAACAAGCAACCTAATGTTACACCCCAAGGAGCTGAAAAAACAAGAGGAAACCAAACCCAAAATCAGTAGAAACAGAGAAATAACAAAGATCGGAGCAGAAATAAATAAATTAGAGATTAAAAACGTAATACAAAAGATTGATGAAACAAAGTGTTGGTTCTTTGAAAAGATAAACAAAATCATTAAACCCTTATTTAGACTAATGAAGAAAAAAAGAAAACTCAAAGTCAGAAATGAAAAAGGGGATATTACAACTGATACCACAGAAATACAAAAAAAAAAAAAAAAAAAAAAACATAAGAAATTACTTTGAACCATTATATGCAAACTGAAAAACCTAGCAGAAATAGATAAATTCCTGGACACATAAAACTTATCACAGCTGAATCATGAAGTGTCGGGTCCTTCACCGGCTAACCCAAACAGCCCTTGCCTTGCTATCAGTCTCTCCCTTGGTGTCACTTCGGTTGGGCAGGCGGATTGCCCAGATTCCTCTTTACCCAGTCCCAGTTGAGAGGAGTTGAAGGAAGAGAGCCGTGAAGAGAGGTGAGCACAGCTGCCGGCCCCAACCAGCCTGTTAAAGAACACTCAGACGCAGCGGGGGTTCTGTTGAGCAGTTCCGCTTATTATCACACAAGCACTTGCTTTTAAAGGCAAATGGGGAAGGGAGGTTTTTACATCCTCCAATCAGCTTAAAGGTTACAAGAGTGTGCATCCTGTCTCAGTGCCTAGCTATTGCAATCATGCAGTGTTTATGAGTGTGGTATTGTGTATTTGGCCAATAAGGGCTAAGGCAAGGTTCCCGCAGACACTCCCACCCTACTTCCTCCTGGCGCCGTCTTAGGCTGCCATGTTAATACGCCCTTGTGGGCCCATAATGGTGCTGCTTATAATGTCACTTAAGGTGGAGTTAGTTTTTAAGGCCCGACAATGAAGAACTAGAAAACCTAAACAGACCCATAACAAGTAATGACATTGAAGCAGTAATAAAGTCTTCTAACAAAGAAAACATCAGGACCAGATTGCTTCAATGCCAAATTCTACCAAGCATTTAAGGAAATAATACCAATTCTTAAAATCTCCCAAAAAATTGAAGAGGAGAGAATACTTCCAAACTCACTGTATTTGGCCAGCATTACCCTCTCACCAAAACTGAAAAAAGATACAGTAAAAAACAAAACTATAGACCAATATCCCTAATAAACACAGATGCAAAGATCTTTCATAAAATACTACCAAACAGAATCCAGCAACATTTTAAAAAGATCATACACCATGATCAAATGAGATTCATCCCAAGGAAGCAAGTATGGTTTAATATACACAAATCTATAACCATGATATATCACAACAACAGAATGAAGAAAAAAAATTATGATCATTTTGCAGAAAAAGCATTTAATAAAGTACAACACTCCTTTGTGATAGAACACTCAACAAATTAGGTATAGAAGGCATGTACCTCTGCACAATAAAGGCCATATATGACATACCCACAGCTAATATCATACTGAATGGACAAAAATTGGAAGTTTTTCCTCTAAGTTCTGTAACAACACAAGGATGCCTACATTCCTCACTCTTATTCAACACAGTACAAGAAGTTCTAGCCTGTGCAATAAGACAAAAGAAAGCAATAAAGGACATTAAATTGGAAAGAAGGAAGTCAAAGTATCCCTGTTTGCAGATGACATGATCCTATGCATGGAAATCCCTAGTCTTCACCAAAAAATTATTAGAGCTAGTAATTGAATTCAGTAAAGCAGCAGTGTGCAAAATCAATAAGCAAATATCAATAGTTTTCCTATACGCCAACAATGAAATATCCAAAGAAGAAATCAGGAAAATAGTCCTATTCACAAGTTACCTAAAAAATGAAAAACATAGGAGTAAATTTAACAAAGGAAGTGAAAGAACTTTCCAATGAAACCTGTAAAACATTGGTGAAAAATATTGAAGAGGGCATAATTAATGAAAAGATATCCATGTTCATGGGTTGGATTAACATATTCAAAATCTCCATATCACATAAAGCAATCTATACATTTAATGCAATCCTAATCAAAATACTGTAGATATTCTTCACAGAAATATAAAAAAATGATCTTACAATTTGTATGGGACCACAAAATACCCTGAATAGTGAAAGCAATCTTGAACAAAAATAACAAACTTTTAAGCATCCTACTTCCTGATGTTAAAATATACTATAAAGTTATAGCAACAAAAACAGCATGGTACTGGTGCAAAAACACTCAATTAACCAATGGAATAGTATGGAAAGCTGAGAAATAAACCCACACACTTACAGCCAACTAATTTTCAACAAAGGTGTCAAAAATATGCAATGGAAAAAGAACAGCCTCTTCAATAAATAGTGCTGGGAAAGCTGGATATCAACATCCAGAAGATTGAAACTAGACCCCTGTCCCCCAGCACACACAAAAAACAACTCAAAATAGATCAAAACCCTAAATTTAAGATCCAAAATGGAGAAACTGCTAGAAGAAAACATAGGGGAAACACCAAACAAAATGAGAATGAGCAACACTTTTTTGAGCAACACTAGAAAAGCACAGGAAACTAAAGCAAAAATACATAAATGGGACTACATCAAACAAAAAGTTTTGAGTGCAAGGGACATTGTCATCAAAATGAAAAGACAACCTACAAAATGGGAAAAAGTGTTTGCCAGACACACATCAGAGGAGAGGCTAATGTCTAGAATATATAAGAAACTTAAATGACTCAATAGCAAAAAACAAATACCCAATTAAAAATGTGCAAAGGATGTGAATAGACTTTTCTCAAAGGAAGAAATACAAATGCCCAGCAGGCATATGAAAAAAAAAATGCTCAAAGTCACTAATCTTCAGGAAAATGCAAATTAAAACCACAATGAGACTTCATCTCTCTCTGGTTAGAAAGGTTATTATCAACAAGACAAAAAGTAACAAATACCAAGAAGACACAGAGAAAAAAAAAAGTTCTACATTGATGATGGAGGTGTAAATTGGTATAACCACTGTGGAAAACAATATGGTGTTTCCTCAAAGAATTAAAAATAGATCTACCCTATAACCCAGCTATTTCACTATTCAGTATATACCCAAAGAAAATGAAATCAATATATCAAAAAGACACCAACACTCCCATGTTCATCACAGCACTATTCACAGTAGCCAAAAGATGGAAGCAACCTAAGTATACATCAAGAGGTGAACGGATAAGAAGAACTGTGTTATATGTACACAATGGACCACTACTCAGCTATTAAATAAAATAATGTCCTATAATTTAAGGCAACACGGATGAAACTTAAAACCATTTATCATGTTTACCGTTTATCATGTTAAATGAAATAAATCAGGCACAAAAAATATATATACCAATGGTATCAAAAAACAAGCAAGGAAACAAATATCAAAAAGTAAAGTGACTCTCATAGAAGTAGAGTAGAATAATGTTTACCAGAGGTGGGGAAGGGGGGAGGAGGAAAAGTGATGTACTAATGAGTACAAAACTAAGCTATCTACCCTAAGTGAATTATTTTGCACTATATAGAAATGTTGAAACAACACACTGTACCCCACAAATATGCACAATTAAATGTTGATAGTTTGAATAATAATAATAATAAAAAGAATGAATTATATTCAAGTGGGATCTATCTAAGATATGCAAGGTTGGTTTAACTTTTGAAAGTCAATCAATGTCTTTGACCATATTAACAAACCAAAAAGCAATTATCAAATCAAATAATCATCTCAATAAAGGCATCAAAAGCATTTAATAAAATTCAACATCCAGTCCTGATAAAAATTCATAACAAACTAAGAAAAGAGTGGAGAGCAGCCACAGGCAGCCCCCACACAGCAGACAGATGGCAGGAACACTGCTGGGGACATCAGCAGCTGTAGACAACTCTCATGACAGATGACAGGAGTATGCATGACCTCAGGAGCCACAGGTAGCCCCTACTGCTGCTACAGACGTTGCTTAAATGCAGATGGTCTGCCAGAGCAACCGACACAGCCAGTGCTGCTGCAAGGGTGGCTCACTGCCACAGAAACAGAAACTGTTGCCCTGCAGACAGCCCACCAACCATTCAACTACATTGATGCAAGAAAGTCACCAGCAGAGCCTGGAGAAAGAGGTGAGTAAGTGCAGACCTGCAACCCAGTGGCCCAACCCACTTGCTGTAGTGCAGCTGGGGGTTGGAGTTACATACACAGCCCATGTGACTGCTTTGATCTGGGGAGAGAGACACATGAAATCCTCCTAGAGTGAAGAAATCCAGGATACCCAAATAGAATGAGGAAGAAAATTCCTAATCACCACCAACCCGTCTGCCAACCAGGAGAAGCATGGATCCAGGAGGAGCTCTGCCTGTAGGAAAGAGGAAAGATAAACTCCATCCAGGGTCACCCATTTAAACTGAGGAGCTCCATTATATTCCAGTGCACCTATCAGGTTCATGGGATGTTAGCTAGGGTGCTGATAAGCCCACCCCAGCCATAGAGTGTCAGGCACTTGGGCACTTCTCCCCAAAAACTCGAGAACTCACCCATGTCCTCAATGAACCAAAACACTGTCACTAATCTCAGCAAGGAATCACTAAGTGTTCCAGTATGTAGGCCAAGGAAGCACCGACACACAACTCAAACCCTGAATTTGGCTGAAGCCCCGACATACAGACTACCCTACTGCATCTACTCAGAACCAATACTAAAACACCCTATTCAATGGTCAATATAAAACACATCTACTGGAGGAAGTCTCTATCCTCAAAGCCCACTCCAGAGTAATAGAAGAAGAAACCACTCTACCAGATAACCAGACATCAATGTAGAGATACAAAAAAAAAAAAAAAAAGAAAAAGAAATACAAAAAAACAAGAAAATATGGCACCACCAAAATGATACAACAATTTTCAAGCACCAGACCACATACAGCAGGAAACTTATGAAATGACTGAAAAGGAATTACAAGCAACAATCTTAAGGAAACACAATGAGGTACAAGAAAACTCCCTCACACAACAAAACAAAATGAGAAAATGTATCCAGGATGTGAAGAAGGAAACTGACAAAGAGAATAATACCTTAAAAAAGAATGTAGCAGAACTCCTGCAACTGAAAAATTAATTCAAAGAAATAAAAAATACAATTGTGTGCTTCAGGAGCAGGTTAGAGCAAGCAGAAGAATTTTTGATATGGAAGACAGTCTTTTCAAAATAGCACACAAGTATTGTGCAAAAACATCCAAATCATGGGTGTTCCATATAAGGGGAGGAGAAAGGAAAAGGTATTTAAAACCTATTAAATGAAATAACAGCAGAAAAATTTCCAAATATAGGGAGAGACACGGACCTTCAGATGTAGGAGGCTAAAAGATCCCCAGACAGATTTAATCCAAAAAGGTCCTCTCCAAGACACATTATAGTCAAACTGGCAAAACTCAAAGACAAAGAGAGAACTTAAAAACAAGTGAAAAGCATCGTCACCTATAAATTGAAGAGTCCCTTATACTAACAGCAGATTTCTCAACAGAATCTCTACAGCCTAGAAGAGAATAGAATGATATATTAAAAATACTGCAAAAAAAAAAAAAAAAAAAATGCCAGCCAAGAAAACTATACCTGGCAAGACTATCCTTCATAAATAAGGGAGAAATAGTGTACTCCTCAGACAAACAAAGCCTCTGAGAGTTCACCACCACCACCACACCACAAAATCTCAAAGAAATCCTCAAGGGAGTCCTGCATGTGGAATCCAAAAAACAATCGTCACTTAAATGTATACACAAGAAAGAACAAAATCTACTGGTACAACTAAAATATGAACAAAGAAAGAAACTATATCTTACCACCTCAAAAATACAATCACCACCAAAGACAAACAATAAAAGGAGAAAAAAGGAACAAAAGATATTTAGGAGGAGCAAGATGGCGACGGGTCTGGAGCGGGTGTGCCAGAGGACAGAGCGAGCCTGAGAAGTGTGTGCTGTGCTGCCAGAGTACTATTTGCATTTCCAAGAGCAACAAAAAACAAATAAATCACTGATCAACTAATCTACAATGAAAAAAGCAACTACAGTCTCGAGGTTTTAGGGCCGATGCAAAAGAAGATTCCTGAGAGCACCCCAACCGCACTGGGAGACCGAGCAGCCCAAGGCAACAAAGGCCAGGAAAGATGGCAGTGGAGACACAGAGATGGAGAGGAAGGCGCGGGACCGGCCCAGCTCTGGGAGCTTTGTGAGTGACC
>NW_007746462.1:12754-13452 GCF_000696425.1 Galeopterus variegatus | reverse complement strand
GCACAGGGTGGAGACACATCCTGCTGCCAGGGTGCTCCCATGAGGTGACAGAGCTGAGATCTCATGACCCCTGGCAACACACAGCAACCAGTCCCCATACACGTTCCTCCCCCCAGAAGTTTTGGGCCCTCCTTTAAGCATGCAGCGTCCCCTGTCCACCCCACTTCCACCACCCACTTCTTTCAGATGAGAGATTCTCCCATCTTTCTGGACTTTCTCCTGAGTTGATTCACCTGCTGTCCCTAAAGAAGGACCTGCATTGAAACACTGACCGTGTGGCCCCTTAATACTTGGTTGCTGAGCAGTCAAATAGATCAGTGCATTTTTTTTTTCCTTTCTGTCTTTTTTACTGACCGGTAATGGGATCACAACCCTCGGTGTTGCGCCCGCACCACGCTCAGCCAGTGAGCGGGAACCGGTCTCCACATGGGATCCGAACCCTCAGCGGGAGCACTGCCGCGCTCCCAAGCGGCACACTCTCCAGTGTGCCACCGGGCCAGCCCTAGATCAGTGCATTTTTTGAGGCAAAATAAGACATTCTGAGCATGATTTTATGTGTCTTCCAGCTTCTTCCAGCTTTTTCAGCCTCATTGCTGTGGGCGTCCTTAAAGTTGCTTTGTTCCTACTGGGAAATCTCCCTGTTTTCACCACCAAAGTATAATCGAGATAAAGAACTGCTTAGGTTTGTCCACTCTACT
>NW_007746462.1:5940-7062 GCF_000696425.1 Galeopterus variegatus | reverse complement strand
AATCTTTTTCCACTCCAAATAGATTAGCAGTGAATAAGGCTTGGAAGCCCAGATTCCTGCCAGATGGTAAATTAGCTCGACTGTCTCAGTAGGTATGAGGATGGATAGAAAAGGAAATTAGGTGCCCATCATGCAATCGTTGATGAGGATATGGATAGAAAAGGAAATTAGGTGCCCGTCATGCAATCATTGATGCGGAGGGAGGTGGGAGAACCAGAAGGAAGGAACATGGTAGCAAAAGTTGCTTGGCGGTTTAACAAATCAAGAGTGTTAAGGGGATCAACTATCAAGTCTTGAGAGTTTGGGGGTCCCTTTGTAGAATGAAAAAAAAAAAGGCCTGAAAATGGCAGCATCCCACAGTGTCAGAGGCTACCGAACAACAGGCTGACTAGGTGATTTTGCAATAAGCTCGCCATCTGCTTCCGAGTTTAGGTGAGGAAGACGCCTGTGAACTTTTCCTTATCTTTCTAAGATGTGAAGAAAACAATTTCAGCTGTGAATATGTGTTGCTCTCACAGGCTGTTTTCAAAAGAAAAAATGCGAGTGGAGAAGAAGCTTATGAAATGAAATTTGCAGACTTCAAGAGAGCATAAAGCACGTACTGCAGCATAGTTTAGGGCAAGAGGTCTGTGCTTCTGGGTCAACTTTGAGCTTGTGTTATTTGGTTCTTTAAAGAGCTGTTCCTGCTTGTCCTGAATCGTCAGATCTGATGTGACAGGCGAGGCCTCACTTATTTTGTAATGAAAGGTTGACTTCTAATGAACAGTGAGTTATAAGTGCCTGTGTTTATTATCCTAGATTATAAATTATGTTTTTAAGCCAGTATGTGAGAATAAGAAATTAAGTAAGATTCAATTGTTGTAATTTTTGCTTTTTTTCCTAACTTTACGCCTACATATGCCATTTTTGCTTTTTTTCCTAACTTTACGCCTACATATGCCTGTATCTTTAGAATGCAATTTGGCGTTAGAAATTATTTTTGATTATTTAAAGACATCTGTTCCAAATATCTCTAATTTCAAATTTTAGATATTGACAAGGGATTAATTTCTTAATTCTGAGTTCCATAGGTTTCCTTCTTAACCAAAGACAGTTTGAAAAATAAATCTTTGATCCTAGACA
>NW_007746462.1:0-400 GCF_000696425.1 Galeopterus variegatus | reverse complement strand
AGCTGACCATGTGGAGGTTCCTAGAACAGGTGGTGCCTGGGGAGGGCATGGAAGCTCCACGCCCCTTTCCCCAAACCTCCCCCATCCATCTCTTTATCTGTAGCCTTTGTAATATCCTTTACAATAAACTGGTAAATTTAAGTGTTTCTTTGACTTTTGTGAGCTGCTCTAGCAAATTAATCAAACCCAAGGAAGGGGTGGTGGGAACCCCAGTTTACAGCCAGTCAGTCAGGAGCACAGGTAAAACCACCTGGAGCTTCTGATCTGCATCAAAAGTATGGGGTAGGGGGAGTCTTGGGGACTTAGCTGTCAACCTGTGGGATCTGACACTATCCGCAGGTAGATAGTGTCGGAATTGAGCTAGAGGACACCCAGCTGGTGTATAATGCAGAATTGATGG
>NW_007746461.1:11517-13452 GCF_000696425.1 Galeopterus variegatus | reverse complement strand
CATGCTGTTTTGGTTATAATAGCTTTGTAATATAATTTGAAGTCAGGTAGTGTTATGCCTCCAGCTTTCTTTGGTTATTTTTTTTGCTTAAGATTGCTTTGGCTATTTGGAGTCTTTTGTTGTTCCATATGAATGTTTGGATTGCTTTTCTATTTCTGTGAAGAATGTCATTGGTATTTTCATGGGGATTGCAATGAATCTGTAGATTGCTTTGGGTAGAATGGACATTTTTAATTCTTCTCATCCAAGAGCATTGCATGTCTTTACACTTTTTTGTGTCCTCTTTAATTTCTTTCAGTAGTGTTTTGTAGTTTTCATTGTAGAGATCTTTTACCTCCTTGGTTAAATTGATACTTAGGATTTTTTTATTTTTGATGAATATTGTAAATAGGCTTGTTTTCTTGATTTTATTTTCTGCTGTTTTGTTATTGCAGTATAAAAACACTATTGATTTTGGGGTGTAGATTTTTAATCCTGAAACATTACTAAATTGTTAATCAACTATAAGACTTTTTTGGTAGAGTCTATAGGTTTTTCCTTATATAAGATTATGTCATCAGCAAACAAGGACAATTTGACCTCATCCTCTCCAACCTTGATGCACTTTACTTCCTTCTCTTGCCTGATTGCTCTGGCTATAACTTCCAACACCATTTTAAGCAGGAGTAGTTAGTTGTCTTGTTCCTGTTCTTACCATCCGATTCAGGATGATACTGGTGATTGGTTTGTCAAAAATGAATTTTATTGTATTGAGATGATTTCCTTCTATATCTAATTTGATGAGAGTCTTAATAATGAAGAGATTTTGAATTTTGTCAAATGCCTTTTCTGCCTCAATTGAAATAATCATATGGTTTTTGTCCTTAATTTTGTTAATGTGGTGTATCACATTTATTGATTTGTGTATGTTGAACCAACCTTGCATCCCTGGGATGAAACCCACTTTAATCCATGATTGTAAGCATGCCAATTGACAGCCCTAGCTGTAAGTCTTCATATGACATTGTATTATCTTCATACTTTGCTTTTATTTTAACCCATGCTATTTAATAAATACTTGCTTATTTAAGTTAATTTTTCTCTTAAATATTGTAGTCACATGAGACCTCCCTGATGTTAATTATTTTAATAATGGCGTATTACTACCACTATGACTACTGCTACTACCACTACCACCCCCACTGCTGTCACCCCTACTGCTACCACAATATAGTACACATTTATCACTTATTATGGGCCAGGCTTATTTTATCAAATTTAATCTTTGCAAGTAGGTGTTTTATTAAAGACTCATTTTATAGGTGAGTGTGAAAAAACACAAAATGAGTAGAATAAAAAAAGGTCTCTCCTCTGTTCTCACACCACAGTCAATGCAGAAGTGGGGATTTCTCCCAGCAGCAAGCAAGCAATCAGCTCTTCAGTGGACACCAGCTACATGTTCTCTAATTCAAATTTATTCTGACACTATCCACCTGGAGATAGTGTCAGATCCCACATGTGAGGGGCTCACTCCCCAAAATTGCTCCCACTTCAGATGCTGGTTGCAAGTCCAGGCCCCTGGAACTTCTGATCAACTGCTATAAATCAGGATATCCACGATCCCTCTTCAGATTAGACTGATTTGCTGAGCAGCTTACAGAATTCATGGAAACACATTCACATTTACCAGTTTATTACAAAGGATATTTTTAGGGAAACAAATAAATAGCCAGATGAAGACATAGATAGGATAAGGTCTGGAAGGTCCAGAGTGCGGGAGCTTCTGTCCTGGTGAAGTTGGGGTGCACCACCCTACAAGTAAGTGGATGTATAAACCTCAAGTATTTGCTTTCTGGAAGCCCTCCAAACCAAGTCCTTCTGGGTTTTTATAGAGGCTTCATTACATAGGCATGATTGACTAAATCATAGGTCATTGGTATTCAACTTCACCTTTAG
>NW_007746461.1:7228-7713 GCF_000696425.1 Galeopterus variegatus | reverse complement strand
TCCTATTCCATAGGTTGTCTTTATATTGTGTTGATTGTTTTCTTTGTTGTACAGAAGATTTTTAGTTTGATATAATCCCATTTATTTATTTTTTCTTTTGTTGCTTGTGCTTTTGGGATCTTGTTCATAAAGTCTTTTCCCAGTCTTATTACCTGGAGTACTTCCCCTATATTTTCCTTTAGTAAATTTATGGTTTCAGATCTTATATTTAAGTCTTTAATCCATTTTGAGTTGATTTTGGTATATGGTGAGAGATACAGGTCCAGTTACATTTTTTTGCATATAGATGTCCAATTTTCCCAACAGCATTTATTAAAGAGGCAGTCTTTTCCCCGATGTATGTTCTTGTTGCCTTTGTCGAAGATCAGTTGGGTTGATTCCTGGGTTTTCTGTTCTGTTCCATTGATCCAAGTGTCAGCCAGTCCCATGCTGTTTTGGTTATAATAGCTTTGTAATATAATTTGAAGTCAGGTAGTGTTATGCCT
>NW_007746461.1:0-1891 GCF_000696425.1 Galeopterus variegatus | reverse complement strand
GAAGGGTTTCTGTGAAAAGCAGTATTCCATTGGAACACCATGCCCTTATGCCACAGATTCAATAACATTTAACCGTTTCTGGTTTTTGTCATTACTTTCTTATATATAATATTCTAATTGTTTTTGCTTTATACATTTAAAAAAATCAATTAACATCTTGCTGTGAGAATTAATTTATTATATCACTTAAATTCCCATATCTTGCTTCTCCCAATATGATTTAAATTTCTATAGTTTATCTTTGTAAATTCAAATAATACACTTGATCCCTTATGCCTTACTCCTTTAATTACTGGCAGCATTTCATGTGTCTTCTTATCCTTTCCTGCCTCTGTATCCTCTCAGCTGTAATACATCTTTTGCAATATCAGAGCGGTAAGCATTTATATTTTATTCTATAATCATAATGAGTTTTCCTTATTCTGTCTAAAGGTTGCTTATAAAAACATTCATATTATTATAACTGTGTAAATATTGTAACACCACAGAGCCAAATATATGCCTGTAATTAGACTTTCTCATCCGTGATTCCAATATTGCAATCCCTATACCTCTCAAAGAAGAGAGTTCAGATGAGTTCTCTCTGCCTGGATTATTCATAATGAAGGCGTAATGACTTTTGTTTCTCATTTGGACCAAGGCATTCTTGTTCTGCTTGTTTTGTTAATGAAATATTAGTGGGCTCCAACATAAATATTGTGTGATCATGTTAAATTCAAAATGAGCCTTCCTGATGGGCACCTGGTTCTGATATTAGTGATGACTTAGAGACTAATTTTGCTTTTCCATCAAGGTCGCCAGCCCACTTCATCCAATTGGATGAGGGGAAAGAGGGTGAGGTTTTTATGATCAAGTCCCTACATGCTGGTGGAGATCCCCTACAAATACACTCCAGTGATTAGAACTCAGCCATGTGGCCACATGTCACTTCAAGGAAAGCCCAGGAATGCAATCAACTGTAAACTCAGGAAGGAGAAAAAAACAGAAATCCAGATTCGGTAAACAGCTGACCCATCTATGCCACAACCACCTTTCATTTGCCCTAAAATTTTGAATTATCCTTCTCCCCTTGTTGATTAATAACACTTACGCTTTCACCACAATAATGCACATACCTTCTGCTTCTTAGGTACTTGAATTATTGCTATGAATGAATTCTATACTTCTTTCTGACTTATTTCTCGAACTTAGACTTGATTTACTAATTTTTGGAATAGAATGGTATTCTGTTGTTCCTGAGTATCTAGTTGTCCCTCCCCCAAGAATGATTATAACTTTGCCACCTTATCAATAATCCTTCTTGCCCTCATTTCTGTCAAACTCACCACCTTTATCTCCCAGAATTCTCTCACAGAACGTTCTGAGCTGGTTTCTAGGCCTGGTACAAAGCAGTACCTTGGAGACATCCCCTCACTATTCCGCTCAATCAGTTCACTGTTTCCTAAATCTTACATCTTCTCCCGCCCCACCCCCTTTTTTTTGCCACCTCAAATAGCTTCCTAAGAAATGCCGGTTGGAGGAAAACCTTTAGTCCTTAGCATGGCTGCAAATGTCCTTGTCTGTATCCACACTGATGGATATTTTGGCTAAGTATAAAATTATACATGAAAAAGATTTCCTCCCAGAATTTTTAAAGTATTGCTTCATTTTTTTGTACACTTTAAAAAAAAAAAATTTTGTCTTTTTCATGAACAGTAAGGGGATCGCAACCCTTGGTGTGGTGTCGCCCACATGGCACTCAGCCAGTGAGTGCACTGGCCATTCCTATATAGGATCCGAACCCGCGGCGGGAGCGTCACTGCACTCCCAGCGCTGCACACTCCCAAGTGCGCCAGGGGCTTGGCCCGTGTACACTTTTTTTTAATGGTTATGAATGTTCATGAGATACAAA
>NW_007746460.1:12779-14223 GCF_000696425.1 Galeopterus variegatus | reverse complement strand
TCTACTAATCTGACCTATAACATTTTAATCAAATCATTCTAAGATATTTTGCTTAGTCTATTAAATACATCCTTATTGTTTAGTTGCCCAGATTAAAATCTACTTCTTACTAATATCATAAAGGCATTCCTTGTTAATGGCTTTATTTATTAATGGAAATAGCCTGTTAACTGCTAAAACTTCAAAGCTCTTAGAAGTTCCTATTTTGATACTACCACTAAAAATTATTACTACTAAATTACTAATTCATTCTCTTAACTGAGAAAATAATTTTCTCTCAAAATGTATCTGTTAACAACAAATTTCTAGAACAAAATTTCTAGCAAGAAAGAATTTTTATAGCAGCATGGATCCAAAAAACTTTCTTTAAAAAAATCTTAAATATGTAGAAATGGAATCCTTTCAAAAGGGTTAAAGGGATTTAGGAAATAATTCTAACAGTGTTATGTGAGTATTTATCAATTTATCAATCTCAATTATCCATCAAAATATATTTCTCTCTCTCTCTCTCAGTGTGTGTGTGTGTGCATGTGTGTGTGTGCGTGTGTGTGTGCGTGCGTGTGTGTGTGTGTGCGTGTGTGTGTGTGTGTGCGTGCGTGTGTGTGCGTGCGTGTGTGCGCGTGCGTGTGTGTGCGCGTGTGCATGTGTATATCTTATTCTGAAGACTAAGGACCAAAGTTAACCAACAGAATAACTTTACTTTAATCAAAAATATCCTTAAGTTTGAACCCTTTGATAGTAACCTGAGAGATGCACAGTTTCCAAGAACAGAAAATAATCTGTATTCCTTCATCCCTCAAAACAAATATACAAAATGTGGGGACACATTTGGTTTTCACCCCTCCCCTCTTCCTTTCCTTTCCTTTCATAATCCCTTCTCCCTTTCAAAGGTTATTATGGAACAATTCAGTCCCAAACACTTGCTAGGCATTACAGGTGATACAAAGGAGAGAAGGACTTTATCCTTTTCCTTCAAGGCACTTGAAATCTCACAAGTTCAGGAAAGACAGAAATCTTATTCCTTAAAAAAAATGAACATGTGGTCAATAAATATCTTCAAATTTAGATATTGAAATTGATTATTATTTTATAATCTACCAAAACTAAAAATTAAAGATTTCAAATATATGATTTTTCATTCATAGTCTACTTAATAAAAATAAAAGTACCTCTATGAGAAAATGATATATATTATTACAATGTCCTTGCTTACTGTTAAATAATTGAATTGCTTCAGAGAAAATCAGTTCATTTGAAAAGTTTGAAAATTTAGCTCATTTCATATCTCAGACAGAAGCAATGCATGTGATAGATGTATAAACAAAAAAAAAGAAAATTTTAATAGTGAGTTTGATCGTTAAACATAAATAATTCTTATCCTCTTTTATAAGTCGCATCTTCTTTTTTTATACTATAAGAATAAATAGCATAGCTAAATTTACAC
>NW_007746460.1:9837-10852 GCF_000696425.1 Galeopterus variegatus | reverse complement strand
TTTTTTTTCATTGTTAGATATAAAAAATGCACAATGATAATTTATGTTCATACAAACTACCATAAAACTACTTATACAGCATTATAAAATGAACAGAACAAGGGAAAATGCTCTCTGAAAAGTTCAATTGTTTCAAGATTTTGAAAAATAGCAGAAAACTAAAATAAAATTCAAAGACATACAACATCAAATGTAAATCAAACTGTTATAGCCAAGCCTAAGGAGGCATGATTACTAAATGTAATGTGGTATTTTAGATGGGATCTTGGAACATAACAAGGTCACCTGGGAAAAACTAAGTAAATGTGAATAATGTATCAATATTGATTCATTAATTGTAATAATTGCACCATACTGTTTGGGTGAGACTGCATGTGGGGTATTAGGGGACTTTCTGTACTATCTTTTAAATTATTCTGAAAATCTAAAACTTTTATAAAATAAAAATTTTATTTTATAAAATACGTTTTACTAATGTAAATATGTATATTTTAAAAATTTAAATCATATGCCCCTTCACCAATGAAAAGGACATATTTAAATCTTTAAATTCAAACAATAACAGCTAACTCAAAGGACTGTGATGTAGAAGAAAAGGACTGAACATAATAATATAAAAATTATAATTTACAAATATTAGAAAAGAACTAATCAACCAACAAGGTAACCAACCAAATGGCAATAACAATCCTAATTCCTTTCCTACCTATACCCCAATCCTCAGATACATTAACGTTGTTACCAACATTTACTCTATTTGGGCGTTAGATGGCGCTCATGCTCATTTTACTGAGCAGGCTGGCTACTTAATATCAGCACTAGGTCTCTCAACTGGAGATGTGTCTAGAAAACCTGACCCAATGTCACTTTGAGTAGTAAATTGTAAAAACAAAATCAACCCCATAATAAAGCTAAAAATCCTGGGGTTGGGTGGCAAACAATGAACAAAACTGGAAATTAAGAAATCGCTAAGCAAGATTCATAAATATCAAGGGGTCCAATGGTGAGCTTCAAG
>NW_007746460.1:6706-7596 GCF_000696425.1 Galeopterus variegatus | reverse complement strand
TTATGTCTCTGTTACCCTTACCTACCTTCTTATGACATTACTCACTAAAACTCTAATTATGTTATTTTTTGAAGGGTGTGTGTGTGTGTGTGTGTGTGTGTGTATGAGAGAGATATCTGTGAGAATATATGTGTCCTAAAATTATTAGAATTATACCAAATAGTTCAATTTTTTTAAAGTATTTTTTAAAGCTATTTTATTAGGTAAGGGTATTATCAAAACAAAAATCAAGCTGTGATAGAATATCATTTTATAGTATAAAGTAACAT
This sequence comes from Galeopterus variegatus, assembly GCF_000696425.1. NCBI lineage: Eukaryota > Metazoa > Chordata > Mammalia > Dermoptera > Cynocephalidae > Galeopterus > Galeopterus variegatus. Next base: position 7,327 of record NW_007746460.1, on the reverse strand, counting down.
GTGTAATTTGTAATTACTTTTGGTCACAATCTTAATAGAGTGTATATTAGCATTGATCAGGGTTAGTAATGCTTCAGAGTACTTGAACCAAATACTAAAAATGGTAGAACATTATTTATGAGCTTAAAAGGTAGTCAGTGACAGACATTTGCATGTTTAGTTACATGCCTGAATCTGCAGTGACTACCACAGTGACATCAGTGGACCCTACTTCCTCACCCACACATAGACTGTGGAGTACTCTCAGGGCTGGGAGGTGGAGCCAAATAAAAGTAGACCTTACCCAGCATGATTCTTTTTTTCCCAACAGGTAGGCAGGAGCAGATCATGGATTTCAAGCATTTTAAGGGCTTTTGATGTGATTCCGAAAGCCATCAAGAGTATGAGACTGACCATGTCTGTCTTGCTTATTGTGATAACTCTGCAACCTTTCACAGTGCCTGGCACATACAAAGCTCATCAATAAATACATATGTATTGGATAAGCAAGCAAAACTTAAGTAGTACATTGACAGATTGTGTTTCTGTTTTAGAACATTGATATGAGTTACAGGATGGAGAATGACATTAGATTTGGTGTTGGGTAAGAAAGACTACAAGCTAAAAGAGTTTTTAGTGAAA
>NW_007746460.1:0-1272 GCF_000696425.1 Galeopterus variegatus | reverse complement strand
GAATAGCAGAGGCAATCAGGGAGCATCTTTTAGAAATATTGCCAGTCCTCTCTTGAAAATGCGTTATTCAAATACATCCTAGCGGAGTAATCTTCTAAGTTCTTCAGACTCTGAAATATTTTGCCATATGTAGCCTGTAGACTATAGTTGGTCAGTCACAGAGTATGACTGTGGGTGTGAATAAGTTACAATATAGTAATCTCCCTCCAATCAACCTCCTCTAGACAAATCAATCTGAGTTCCTTTTTTGTTGGGCCGGCCCGGTGGCACACTGGAGAGTGCGCCGCTTGGGAACACGGCGGCACTCCCACCGAGGGTTCGGATCCCATGTGGAGACCAGTTCCCGCTCACTGGCTGAGCGCGGTGTGGGAGGACCCCGGTACAGGTACGACACCGAGGGTTACAATCCCGTTACCAGTCAGTAAAAAAAGACAAAAAGGGAAAAAAAAAAATGAGTTCCTTTTTTGTCTATAAAACAGGAAATAGATGAACCATCTAACAGNCTGGAAGGAAAAATTGGAGGGGGTCTACTCTCTATTGCTGCCACTAGAAGACACAAACTCTGAGGTTTGCAACCTCAGATTCTGAAGATTTTTCAAATCCCTGCAGTGTGCCTACCTGTTTGTATAAAAAGCATTGCCAATTCAATGACTAAAATACATCTTTTCTATTTCTGTGGGCTGGGTGTGTGACTCTACAAATGAGCAATTTTGCTGAGAAACTGAAAGGTTTATTTAAAAGATCTTACTTTTGTCATAGAGACCATGTCTTAGCTGAGAAGACTGAAGGGAAATGATAAGAATATACAGCCATTTAGTGGGAACTGCTCTTTACAAGTTCAAGAAAGTTTAAATAGAGACCATTTTCTACAATGAAGCAAACCAGCTTATTATTGTAAAATTAGCATGGCAAAAACAATTCCTTCAATTACAAAATAGCTCTTTTTTTTGGTAAATTTAGAAGAGATCTTATCTGCAGAGTGTTCACAATTAAGTATGCCAGGCTAGGAAGAGTAAAGAGATTTTGATAGTTTCTCACAACTACTCCTCATTTGCAGTAATTTCCCCTCTACATATCCCCTTCATGAGCCAGCTCAGGGATCACATCTTTTGTGAGATCTTTTTTGACTCCTTTTTTCAAGACGATTAGTCCTTTCTCCATTACCACTGTACCCTGTGTATACCTTGACTAGTTCATAGATCACATTGTACTTTTAATGATTTTTTAAAACCTATTTCCTCTTCTAGATTGTAATTTTTTGTGTCCATGTAT